>NW_018165664.1:23599-91698 GCF_001263595.1 Phalaenopsis equestris | reverse complement strand
GGTCTTCAGAACTATTCAAACTTTAAATTAACCAATGTTTTTTATAGCATCTCTAGTAAGGGTAAAGAATATTATTGCTCCTTTTTGGCACAACACAATTTGCATACTTCCATAACAGAATTCCTATACTTATTAATGATTCATGATAAGAAGAAAGATATTTTCATATATTAAGTGTGTTTCTTCTACAAAAACTTTAGTTATCTTTTTACTGCTTCGTTAAAATATCAAAAATACGAAAATTATTTAAACTTTAAATTCCTGCAAAAATTATTTTTAGTTTAAGTAATTATCTTTTTAAAATTAGAAAAATTTTCTAAAAAGTGCATATTGCATAATCTTCCCTGTGGGTTCGATATTCTGGTCTTAATAAAAATGTCCTATATTACTTGATAATGATACGTATACTTGCATAGTATCCCAATATAAACATATATAAATCAAAAAGTTAAATTGTTATTTTTCTTCAGGATCAAGTTTTTGGTTTTGTTTCAAAATAAGAAAATATAAGTGAAAAATACCATCAGAACAATTGTTATACTGTGCATAGGCCATTGAGTCGGGATCAGTAGGTTAGAGATTACTTGAATTTTTGTCAGATCTACTTCTATGTCATTTTTTGAAATTTTATGCTCAAGCACAATTCCTACTACAACCATGAATTGACATTTTTCCTAGACATTTTTCCTAGTTTAATACTTTTTTCCTAGTTTAATACTAGATTCATCTTTTAACAACATTCTAGAACTTTCTCTAAATGATTTAGACATATTTCAAATGAAGTTTTAAACATAGAAAAATCATCCATAAAGGCTTCTATCACTTTTTCAAATAAATCACTGAAAATCGATATCATACATCTTTGAAATGTCGCAGGCTCATTACATAAACCAAATGGCATTCATCGACTAACAAAAGTACCACAAGGATAGTAAATGTTGTCTTCTCTTCATCCTCAAAAGTAATTAGTAGTTGATGATAGCTGGTATATCCATCTAAAAAACAAAAATATTAGTGCACAGCTAGTTTATTTAACATCTTTTTTCAAAAAGGGTAAAGGAAAGTGATCTTTCCTGGTGGACGAATTTAATTTTCTATAATCTATGCAGATTTGTCATCCAGTGACTTGTCTTATTGGTATTATTTCATTATTCTCATTAGTCACAACAGTCACGCCTCCTTTCTTTGGAACACAGTTAATTAGACTCACCCAAGCACTATCTGAAATATGATATATTATTCTCGTCTAACCATTTTAAAATCACTTTTTTAACAACTTCCTTCATCATCGGGTTTAATCTACTTAGAGGATCAGCTTTTGGTTCATGATGATCTTCTAATAAAATTTTATGCATACAACATGAAGGATTGATTCCTTTAATATCAGATAATGTCCATTCAAAGGCTTTCTTATATCTTCTTCAAGTTTCCAACAACTTTTATTTTTGTGCTTCAGTTAACTTTGAGGATGCAATAACATATAATGTACATAAATCTCCTAAAATGGCATATTTTAAATGTGAAGGAAGTGTTTTAATTTCTAGTTCAAGAGATTTCTCAATTGATGAAATTAAATTTTTACTATCATCTGTAGGATCTAATAATTTAAATTGTCCCTGAGCATAATCCAATTCTTCATTACTCACTTCCATAGATTCATCTTGAATTATATCCTCATCTTCATACTCCAAATTTTCTTTTTCAGTTTTCTTTTCAAATGTATTCGTGAAATATTCATTGCGTAATTAGTCATTAATTTCCATTCTGAAGCATTCATCTTCTCTTCCTTTTGTTGGATATCTCATTGACTTTACAATATTAAATGTGACTTCTTGATCGCTAACTAGCATCGTCAATTCTCCTTTCTGCACATCTATAAAAGCTCTTCTAGTGGCAAAAAATGGTCTTCCTAAAATGATAGAACCATATCTAGCACAATAAAATCCACAAAAAAGATAAATTTATCAATCTTTACCAAAACATCTTCTATAACTCCTTTAGGATAAGTAATCAAACGATCAGCTAACTGAAGAGTTATAGTAGTAGGTGAAATTTCTCCTACACCCAACCTTCTGAAAATTGATAGAAGCATCAAATTAATACTGGCTCCCAAATCACATAAAGCTTTTCCAAAAAATCTTTTGTCAATAGCACAAGGAAGAGTAAAACTAACAGGATCATTAAGTTTTTAAGGAAGCCCTTTCTGAATTATAGAGCTGCACTCCTCACTAGTGCAACAGTCTCATTATCTATAAACTTCATTTTTTTATTAAGTATATCCTTCACGAAATTCACATATCTTGGCATTTGTTCAAGGGCTTCATCAAATGGAATGTTTATTGTCAATTTCTTCAATATTTCCAAAAATTTTGTATATTGATTATCTTTATTTTTCTGCTTCAATCTTTGAGGAAATGGAGGTGGTGGTCTTTCTACAGTAATTTTCATTAGTTTGATAGGACATTATGACTCAAAATTAAAATCTTCATGATGTTTTTTAACTTAAACTTCAACTTCTTCTTTAACTTTTGTTTCCAATTTTTTTCCACTTCTTAATTGAATAGCCTTAATTGCTCTTTATTCTGATCTTTAGGATTTACTTCAACATTACTAGGCAATGTTTCTGAAGATCTATTGTTAAGTGCAGTAGCAATAATCCAAATTGATTTTCCATATTTATAATAGCAGCTCCTTGACTTTGTAATTAACTTCCCATTTGCAATATTAACACTTCCATTGACAATTTCTTCTCCTTACTCTACAAATTGTTATTGAAACCTGGAGGGTAATAAGGTTTATAGTTAGAATTCTCTTAATTGTTAGAGTTTCTCAATGGGTTGGCAGCATTGTTTCCTCATTGCGAATTTACAACATTTGAGTTATTGTTACTTAAACTGAAATTTGGGTGATTTTTTCCAACCAGGATTATAATAATTGGAATAAGGATTATTAGATCGGTTGTTTATTGCATTTAAAGTCACATACAAAAATTGAGATCATCATATGTCTCTGTGAATTTTCCTTAAGCTTAGGAGGTGGCTGAGAATAATTTATTCCATATTGTTCTATCTTCTTTGATATTGTGTCAATTTGAATATTGCATCAAAATCATGAATACTAGCTACTTTTTTTGGGTTTACCCTTTCAGAAGGCCATTGAAAATTATTAGTAGTCATCTCTTCATTTAAATAATACGCTTCATCAAATGGTTTTGACATTAATGATCTACCAGTAGCAACATCAATTATTGATCTAAGAGATCCACCCAGTCTATTATAAAAAGTTTGAATTATTAACCAATCTGGCAACGCATGGTGTGGACACTTCCTAAGCAGATCGTTAAATCTTTTCCAAGCTTCGTAAATTGATTCCTCTTCAAACTGATAAAAAGATGTAATATCATTTCTAAGCTTAGCAGTTTTCGATGGTGGGAAATATTTAGATAAAAATATTTGTGATAAGTCTCCCCAAGTTCTGATAGATCAAGGTGCTAACGAGTTTAACCATATCTTAGTATTACCCCTTAATGAAAAAGAAAAATCCTAAGTCTGAAGGCATCATACGACACTCTATCATATTTACATGTAGCACACAATTTTAGAGAACTAGGTATGTGTAAGTTAGGATTTTTAGACCGTGTTCTCCCAAATTGATTAATTTGTACCATTTGGATAGTAGCAGGTTTAAACTCAAATAAATTGGCAGCTATAGCAGAGTTTTGTATACTCAAATGAATTTCATCTGCAGTAGGATTAACATGATTCTTAATAGTCTCTGATGATGTTCATTTTCATTTCTAGAATTAGTTGAGTTACTAGCCATTATGTTCAAATTATCTCCTTTTTTGTTGTTTTCAAATTTTTCTGAGTGTTCTTTCTAATTCCTAATCATAAGGTATTAAACCTACTGATCTTAAACTACACATAAAGAAACACAATAAGTAATAAAAATAAGCAAACACAATAAAATATAAAAATATTTAATTAAACTACAAATAGTTTTTTAGTTCAACTAAAATGTTCTCAATTATAAAGTAATTTACCGTTACTCCCCGGCAATGGCGCCAAACACTTAATGCGGTAGTTAGCTAGCACTAATAATAATATGCAGTTCAATCCCAATAAAAATAAATTCAATAAAATAATTTGATCTTTTAAAATCTCTAAGCTGCCAAACTCGCAATAATAACACAAGTATAGACATCGCTTAAGTAATAAAGGGCTCTAATAGAGTCATAAGTATTGATCCTACAATGAGTTGGAAATTCTTATAGTTTTAATGTCAAACACACTATTTAAACTATAAAACTTAAATACGTAAATCAAATCTAAAGTAAATTTAATGTGTGTTAAATGAAATGCAGTTGAAAGAGCTAAGTTAACTAAATTAATTGCTAAACTTCAAAAGTAAACTTATAAAGAGTAAACAAAGTTTTGAAATGAAGAGTTCAAATTTAAGAAAGCATCCTTTCCCTTACAATGAGTTTATGGAATGTGAAGAAATTAAAATTATTTAAACACATTTGAAATTGCATTGTGCCAAATAGGAGTAATCATATTCTTTGTCGTCTTAGAGTGCATAAAGAATATTGACTAATTCAGAGTTTGGTCCCTAAATCTATGGTTAGGTTGAGAGGATATTGGCTCTCACTTCTCCCTCGCCTGGGGTCTAACAATCTTGCTTTAGTTTCTAAGCAACTAGACCAAACTGGGGATTTTAATGTGTCACCTTAAAATCTCCAATTCTATGACAATCAAAGTATATTTTCCTATTTATTTTTACGCAAAACCATGGATTAAATTCTCACCCATGAAATTGAATGTGACTCTTACCTTGTTGTAGAAAGCACAACCCTTTCGGATCATATGTTTCTCAATAAATTTTAATCTTTCAATTGGCCGGATTGAAAAGTAAATAAAGATCATAGTTCGAATCATCTCAATTTATTGACATTTAAAAGCTTATAAAACAAAACTAATTCTTCACAAAATCATATCTCATTGTAGGGAGAAAGATAAAGAAGACTACTCAAAATTCATGAGAAGGATACGAAGAAACACAGATTTCATATAAAAAAATAAGTTTACAAAAAAAATTATGAAAAGAACACAACTTATCCCACACTCCTCCCCAAGTAGATCCTTAGAAGTTTCCTTTAAGCACTTTCTCTCTTTACAATCACAATCAATTATCTATTTACAATCACACTCAATTCTCTCTTATAAGTGTAATGAAGAAGAAATCTCTCACCTTCCCTCTCCTCTTACAACCCTAGAAGAAAATCCTTTCCTTCTCTCTCACGCCAAACTCTCTCTCTATCTCATGCTCCCTTCTTCCTCTTCTCTAGACTCTCCTCTTTTAATTAGGGCCCAAAAGAAATTAAAAATTCCCTCCAATTTTTCCCCCTAAAAGTCACACCTTTTTGCACCAAGAGATAAGCCCCTCATCCAGGACACATATCTTGTCATTAGAGAGCCTTCCATAGTGTCTAGATGTATTGAACCACTCCATGGGACGTTTTAAATATTTGGAGACTTCAAAATCCGCTCAAAAATAGCCTCAAATTGACTTACTCCATTTTAATTCGTCTCTGGCACTTCTGGCGCCACTTTAATGATGTCCACGTTGTTTTTTGTATTATGGTGCTTCTGGCGCCGCTTAATGAATTCTGCATCATTTCTAAATTTTGGTGCTTCAGGCGCCAATCAAGCACCTCTAGCCATGTTAATCATAAATTCAAACCCTAACCCCTTAGATGTGATTTCTTGGACTAAAACTGAAGACCAAGAAGACCACACTAGCCATTTCCAAGTGCTAAACCCAAGTCAAACCCAAAAGTAGCACAAACCCTATTTCACTTTGATCCACCCATAGTTATTTGGAATGACCCAATTGACTTCACCTTCTCCCATACTTGACCTCCCTAAGCCACCTAACCACCACCCTTGGCCTGACCAGCCACCCTAGTCACTAGAAAACACCAAACCCAAGAGGCCACCCATGGCCAAAACTCCAAATTCCACCCATCCAATGTGGCTTGCTCCCATTGGATTATTTCCTTCTTCATCCCTCCACCTAAGCATCGCTTTCCACCTCAACTTGCCCACTTGGCCACCATGGTCGTGCCTATAAAGCCACCACCACCGCATGAACAAATGAGGAGAATGCACAAAACCTAAGGGAAACTCTGCCCAACTGCTTCCAAAGCTTCTCACACTTGTCCTAAGTTAAATCCCACCATTCTAAGCCACTATCTCCCACCATAAAACCCTAAATTTGAGGCTCAAATTTAGACCATTTCTTGGCCTTAGAATTAACCTCATCAAAACTCCAAATTGACCCTTTCAAAAGCTTCACAACAACTTAAAACCACTTCTCCAATCAGAGCCCCTTCATCTTGAGCCCTGTAACCTAGCTCAAGACGACACATGATCCACCTTTCATCAAGTCCATAACTAGGTCCAATCACAGAGCAAATCGGCACTTGGAGGACGTTCGACCCAAGGAAAAGCTTTTGAACAAACCCAATTGAGATATCACCTCTTGGACGAAGGTATAGCCCAAAATCTCTAATTTTTTCCTCAGTTTGGACCTTTGTATGTGCTAAATAGGAGTAATCCTATTCTTTACTATCTTAGAGTGGATAAAGAACATTGACTAATCTCGAGTTTGGTCCCTAAATCCGTGGTTAGGTTGAGATGTTACTGGCTCTCACTTTTCCCTCTCTTGAGGTCTAACAATCTTGCTTTAGTTTCCAAGTAACTAGACCAAACTGGGACTTTAATCTGTCACCTTAAAACCTCCAATTTTGTGTCATGACTTTAATCTGTCACCTTAAAATCTCCAATTTTGTGTCAATTTTGTGTCAATCAAAGTATATTTCTCTATTTATTTGCACGCAACCCCATGAATTAAATTCTCACCCATGAAATTGAATGTGACCCATACCTTGTTGTAGAAAACATAGTCATTTCGTCTACGGCCAGATCATATGTTTCTCAATAAATTTTAACATTTCAACTGGTCAGATTGAAAAGTAAATGTAGATCAGAGTTTGAATCATCACAATTTATTGACATTTAAAAGATTATACAACAAAACTAATTCTTCACAAAACTATATGTCATTGTAGGGAGAAAGATAAAGAAGACTACTCAGAATTTATGAGAAGGATATGACGAAACACAGATTTCATATAAAAAAATAAGTTTACAAAATAAATAAAGAAAAGAACACAACTTATCCCACACTCCTTCCCAAGTAGATCCTTAGAAGTTTCATTTAAGCACTTTCTCTCTTTACAATCACAATTAATTCTCTATTTACAATCACACTCAATTCTATCTTAGAAATATAATGAAGAAGAAATCTCGCACCTTCCCCCTCCTCTTACTACCCTAGAAGAAAATCCTTCCCTTCTCTCTCACTCCAAACTCTCTCTCTCTCTCTATCTCATGCTCCCCTCTTCCTCTTCTCTAGACTCTCCTCTTTTAATTATGGCCCAAAAGGAATTCAAAATTTCCTCCAATTTTTTGCCCCCAAAAGTCACACCTTTTTGCACCAAGAGATAAGTCCCCTCATCTAAGAGACATATATCTTCATTAGAGAGCCTTCCAAAGTGTCTAGATGCATTGAATCACTCCATGGGATGTTTTAAATGTTTGGAGCCTTCAAAATCCACTCAAAAATAGCCACGAATTGACTTACTCTATCTTAATTCGTCTCTGGCACCTATGCGGCTAGTTTAATGAAGTTAGCATTGTTCTCTAGATTCTGGCGCTTCTGGCGCCGCTTAATGAAGTCTGCATTGTTTCTGAATTTTGGCTTTTCAGAGGCCAATCAGGCACCTCTGACGTTGCTTCTCTGTAAAATGGCGCCTCTGGCGCTATTTCTGGCACTCCTTGCTCCAACTCTCAGAAAAATGACGTCTTTGGTGCCAAAATCATGAAATTCTCCATTTTGGCTCTAAATTTCCTCCTTTTCACTACTTATTGCTCCAAATGCCTAAAATGGATATACCTGCAACAAAAACATGAAAATACCCTTCTTTAAAGTGTAATATCACCAAAATAAGCCTGAAATATACACATAAAATAGCATATTATTTTAGTTCATCACTTAACCTAAGTGGCAAAAGGAGGACATGTTTTCAAGTCCCCTAAAATTTGCTTCACCCTCCCATGCTTCATGCTAAACCTAAATTCAAACCCTAGCCCCTTAGATGTGATTTCTTAGACTAAACCCCAAGAACAAGAAGACCACACTAGCCATTTCCAAGTGCTAAACCCAAGTCAAACCCAAGAGTAGACAAACCTTATTTCACTTTGATCTACCCATAGTTACTTGGAATGACCCAATTGACTTCACCTTCTCCCATACTTGACCTCCCTGAGCCACCTAACCACCACCCATGGCCTGACCAACCACCCTAGTCACTAGAAAACACCAAACCCGAGAGGCGACCCATGGCCAACACTCCAAATTCCACACATTCAATGTGGCTCGCTCTCATTGGATTATTTCCTTCTTCTTCCCTCTACCTAAGCACCGTTTTCCACCTCAACTTGCCCACTTTGCCACCATGGTCGTGCCTATAAAGCCACCAGCACCCCATGACCAAATAAGGAGAATGCACAAAATCTAAGGGAAACTCTGCCCAACTGCTTCCAAAGCTTCTCACACTTGTCCTAAGTTAAATCCCACCATTCTAAGCCACTATCTCCCACCATAAAACCCTAAATTTGAGGCTCAAATTTAGACCATTTCTTGGCCTTAGAATTAACCTCATCAAAACTCCAAATTGACCCTTTCAAAAGCTTCACAACAACTTAAGCCCACTTCTCCAATCAGAGCCCCATCATCCTGAGCCCTCTAACCTAGCTCAAGACCACACATGATCCACCTTTTCATCAAGTCCATACCTAGGTCCAATCACAGAGCAAATTGGCACTTTGAGGACGTTCGACTCAAGGCAAAGCTTTTGAACAAACCTAATTGAGGTCTCACCTCTTGGATGAAGGTATAACCCATAATCTCTAATTTTTGCCTTAATTTGGACCTTTGTGAAAGAACTTTAATTTCATGTGAAGCTAGCCATATGGATGTATTTGTCTCACTTAGATGAAGGTGTAGGAACAAACCCCATGTAATTTGGTTGAGTATTAAGTGATATCTTAGGGTTTGAATGCGAATGGTTCTCGAGTTAGGAAAATCGGGGACGATGAACGGATGACATCCGTTGGTGTGTGTATCGGACGAACTGCAGAGATGGAGTCAAACGAGGGGATGGAATGTGAACAGCGGGCTGAGTCAATGGCTGATGTGTAAAGCGTTGTGAATCACGGGATGATGAGTAGGACTTCGGAGCCATCGAAGTTGTGTTGGCGCTGACTCGGTTAAGTAGATAAATAGGGGTATTTTCTCTTAATTTAATTCAAAAACTTTAAAAATTCATATCTTAGTGTAGAAAAATAAAAAAAAATAACATAAAAATACTCCTGTACTCAGTGAAAAAAGGTAAATTTATTGAACTAAAAATTTAAAATATTTATTAAGTATTTTATTTTAAATTAATTAAATACTCAAAAGAGTAATTAAATCATAATTAGTTAAATAATTATCCAACTTAAGTGAAATTTTATGGTTTTATTCTTATTGATCTTAGGAGAGTCCTCTGATATTTTCGAAGTTAGTGAGCACCCCTACCATCGAAAGGCCTAATTTTATAGGATTATTAGAATTATATAATTAAAGAAGTTATAAAAAAAATAAAATAAAAGCCAAAAAAAATATTAAACTGGTTTGGTAGGTTCACTATGGTTAGAGGACCTGAAAAAAATTAAAATCAAATTCAAAAAGTTAAAATGTATTTTTTATTTTAAAATTAATAAAAATTATTAAAAAATTAAAAAAAATATAGAATAATTCAAAAAATCATTAAAATGACTCAAATTGGAGAGATTGATTTTAGAAAGCCTCTATGAAGATTTGAAAGTCATAAAAAATTATCTTTAATGCAAAAATATATTTTCTAAGTAAACAAGAATTTTGGCTTAGAATAATTATAAAAAATATAATAAAAATAAAAAAAAAATTTGGAAAATTAATTTGGAGGGTTCCTTAAAATCAAAGGCACTTAGGAAAAATAAAATTGAAGTTATAATAAAAAGTTAAATATTAGGCATTTTCTAATTTAAAAATAATCAAAAATATCAAAAAATCAGAAAATATAAATATACTTCAAAATGTCATCAAAATTCACCCTAATTATAGAAAAAAACTAAAAAATGCTTTTGTAAATTTTATAAGTGTAAAAATATATTTTTAAGTACTTAAATGTATTTTTCTCCATTTTTTGGATAAAATAATTATACAAAATAAAATAAAAATCATAAGAATATGAAATTCATTTCGCTTAGTTCTCTGAAGTTATGGAGCTCAATGAAAAAAAATAAAAATGAATTCTTGAAATAAAATATATTTTCTATTTATTTATTCATTAAAATCAATTAAAAATTTTATAAAAATGAAAATATAAACAATTCATGAAAATTATTCCAAGTGGTCCTCTGACCTAGGTGAACCTCTTAAAAATTTTTAGAGAATAGAAAGTATGTTTTAGTTAATTAAATTAATTAACTTTGAAAATTCCTATTTCATACTAATATAATTATTCAAAATTAAATAAAAATTAGAATGATATAAATTTTTCTCTGATGTATAACTTGACCCCTAAGTAGGGTAACAACAAAATTTTGAAATCTTTGGAATTATAGAGCAAAAAATCCTAGGAGTAAAATGATTATTTTGAAATTTCATACCTTAATTAAGATTTATTTCAAATAAGAGGGTCAAAGGGTAATATTAATCCTAAATAAGTCTCTGAAATGATTGAAACACAAAGGGTTAAAAGGTAGGAACCGATTCACTTGATTTTCTATAAAAAAGGTAAATTGTAATTAATTAAATTGTCATGATTCGAAAGGTTATTAAGTTTGGATGATCCTAATGTGAAGGGCAAGATTTAGGAAGACATAATTTACTGATTTGATGCCCCAAACCAATGGTTAAGCATAATTCAATCTTTCAATAAAGAATCAAACACATTTCATGAATTTTTTTTTAAATTACAAATTTATCATTAAAGGATCAAAGAGCTTGGTAGTGAGCTAGGCTTGATCTAAATCATTTAAGGGATTAGAAAAGAAAGAATATAACTTATCATGAACACTACAGGGTCAAAGTGAATTAAGAAAGCAAGAGTAAAAATACCTTAAGTGATTAAACCTACCCCTAAGGGTGACCACCCGTACAAATCTCAAACACAATCAAAGAAGTGACTACCTGTCCTACTCATGAGTTAATTAAAACATAAAACATTAAGCAGAGTTTAAAGAATAATATAATTCAATATGGGTTGATTGTTTTAAAAACATAGTAAGACCAAATGAACTAAGAGTGACCCAAGAAATCTTAAAAGTGTTTTAGAATCACATCTTGAATACCTTTGAGAGATATTGGTTATTTTATAGGACATTTGGGTTTACTATACTTTGCTAAATGAAATCATCCATAAAACACAACAATCATTAAAGTCAAACTAAACAAGCATGAAACCTCTAAAGACCCACTAAGATATGACTCAGGGCCCGCTAATACACATCAAATAAAAATACCCTAATACTACTTATCTTAAAATAATAACACAATGCTCAATGATATGAGTCTTGGATATGGTATTCAAACCCTTGTGAGCAACTGTGAATATTTTAATGCCACATATGGATCATCGGGCTTGTGTAAGTTAAGGGTTTGGGTGGCGAGGATGATGACAATAATGCTTATGTGTGCAAAGAGTGGGACATTATGATAATATATCCTACCTCAACAATCTGCGAGGAGGGGATATGGCCAATGATACTATTCCCCAACTTTTGGTAAGAAGTTAACCCTTATTTTCTTAGGTTGTCGGTAGTTCTAGTCCGATCAAAATGATTAACTTGTGGACTATCTAATTTTGTCAAAACATTTACATACATACACACACACACACACACACACACACACACACACACACACACACACACTATATATATATATATATAACATAACAAAAAATATCTTTTCCTCTGAGAACACTACTTTTGACTGCTAAATAAGTTCTACATGCATGAAGAATTAAAGAATTCTTTGGATGTTACTTTATAAAAGTTCACTTGTTAATCATTTTGATTGAAGTCAGGAATTGTCATCCTTAAGTTGCTTGGTTGGTAGCTCTTGTCCAAGGTTGGGATTATAAAGCACACAGTCCAGCACTGAGCCCCCTCCTTTACCAAATTCTTATATTTTGCGTTGATCTTCTATATGGGACAACGAGTTTTGTTTTACTCGATTTGTGTTTTCCCACATTTCACTTAAGTTTTTCTCATGCCGGATTTTCTTACGACTTGCTTAAATTTCCTGCACGTTATCATATTATGTTTAATGTACTAACCCTTTTGCAGCAGTAGCAGAGGTCAATGTATGCAATTTTGTGTTTTATTTTCTTTTACTGTACACATTTTACTACACTTTTATTATCCTTTTGTTCATGTATGTTGTTTTTACATACCCTGCAGACCTTTAGGATAGAGAATAGTAGTCTGGTAGCTTAGGATGAATCATTATAACACATAAGCAGACACATCCTCTCATTTTAACAAAAATAATCAAAATTAAAACATAAAATACAAAATCCTAAACCTGGAACTGCTACTATGATAAGGATCTTGGAACAAGCTGCAAGGGAATGGAGGTTAACTTCAGAAAGTGGTCAACATTATACAGTAAGGCAGATCTACTTCATCGAAACTTTCTTTAGCCAAAATAACATAATCCATAGGACTTCAAGGTAGTTCTTCTTGCACGACATACATCCTCATTCTATCTTTAGGCTTTTGCACAACCATGTCGAGCAATATAAGTCCTAACTCACTTAGGGTTTCAAGGTCGTCATTCAGTTCGGCGTAAATCCTCCTATCTTCCAAGTTATTTGCATAAATAGGTATTATGCAATTATAAGCCTTAAATAATAAAATTGGTAGGATGAAATATTAATTATCATATTCTAAATTAAAGCCAAATAATAAGATAGCTTGGAAAGTCACTGAGGTTCACCTCTAGATTTATGAAGTCCCTACCTTTCTTTCTTTGGATTAAAAAAAATTATTCCTACTTGATTCATTATCACTCAACTTTTCCATGTCCAACCTTGAAGCCTTAAACATTGAAATCTCGAAGACAAATACCTCTAATCATCATCAAGAGTTTTCTTAAGTGACTTCTATTATTTATGATGTAATTAACTATAGGGGATTACCTCTATGGGGAACTAAAGAACCCAAGTAATATAAACCCTACTTAATCTTCAATATTATCTAAGGGAACTTATCGTTCTATACATAAAAGGTTCTCAGACAAAAATGGATTATAAGTTTCTTTAGTTTATATGATTGAGCCCACTATCAAGTAGTATGCCATCTCTCAGGATGGTGTACTGCTTGTAGTATTGTACTCGGTTATTTAAACTATTAAAATGTATGAGATCTTGTTACTCTGTATTTTAAAAAATAAAATATTATTTTTCAAATCAAAATTGTATATATTAAGTTAAATCAAATTTTATTTTTTTAAAACCCAATTCAATGACCCACAGGCCTTATGTCAAGCGCTGGCGACTAGCTAAAGACTTTAGTTCAGCTCGCGTTCTAATGGTTTGCACTTTTGGCATTGCTTACATCTTCTTGAGAACTCATATATGTCTTTCAAGAGCGCAAGCCAGAAGTTCCCTTATCATTGGATTATATGTTTTTTTTTCTCTAGAGTGACTCGCACTCTTCGTAGTGTATGTCTCAGAGGTCATCTTCTTTTTTATTCTCTACAATGCATCTCAAGAAATGTAGCTGAGATTTAGAAAAGCTTGTCCTCTATCAGTAAGTATTGAGCCACTTTGCATTTAAACCTCCTAGGTTATGTGACCTCTTCTAAAATCTTTTAGATCTCAAGGAAATATAGGGATCCATTCAGCTTTTACTCCTTCAGTTTCCATCTCCATTGATTTAGGTTCTTCAATTGTCAGTCAAAATAGTGTATAAGGTGTTCCCTCCCCCAAGTGAATGCACTTGAATAGAAGATTGACCACATGATTAACTTCTGTGACGATGTGTTTGATTTTGATGTTGGCAAACCTCCAGATCTCTGTTTTATCTTTTCTGAGGTATTTGGCCACCATCTCATCTTTGTCTTTAAATTCTTCTTTCACCTAATTCACCACAAACTAGGAGTCTAACTTCACATGGAGATGTCAGATGCTCATTTTATAAGTTAGATGCAGGCTAAGAATTAAGGCTTCAAACTCCACCTTATTATTTGTGACTTTGAATTCTATGGTGACTGAATGGTATATGTGCTCTCCGGTCGGACTACTAAGAGCAAGTCCAATCCTCGCCTCCATTTAGCTGGAGGCTCCACTAAGAACCTGATTTTGTTGTTGGTCCTGGATCCTTCATTCATCTTGCATGACTCAAAAAAATCTTTCAAAAAGTTCACTATTGCATGCACCTTGATTGTTATTTGGGCCTTGTAGGAAATATCAAATTTGCTTAGCTTCGCCGACCATTTGAGGAGACGAATGGAATGCTCCAACCGAGTGAAATGGAATTCAGTGGGTAATCAGTGATGACATAGATAAAATGCATCTGGAAGTACGGATAGAGCTTGCAAGTGAAAACAGTCAAAGAAAAGTTAGAATTTCTATAATTAGGTACCTAATCTCAGTGCCTCTAAGGACGTGGCTGGTGTAGTAGTCTGGAAATTACTTTCCCAACTCCTCTCAAACCAATATTGAGCTTATGGCTTCAGGTCCAACTCCTAAATACAAAAAGAGTTCTTCATTTGGTTTTGAGCTTTAGAGGAGTGAGCATGATGCTAAGGAATCTTTCAACATCATAAATGCTTGCTCACACTAAATCGACCATTTGAAGTTCTTTACCTTCCTAAGCATTTTGACTACTGTTGCACATTTATCATCTGAATTTGGAATGAATCAACTAAGACCTACCATCTAATCGATCAAATTTTGCATCTCTTTTATATTCTGAGGTGAAGACATGTTAAAAAATTCTTACACATTCCCTACATTGGCTTTTATGCCTTCGGGGGTTAGGAGATAACTGTAGAATTTTCTTGTTGACGCCTAAAAGGTGCACTTTAGTGAATTTAATCTAATATTATATTTTTGAAGGGTATTGAACATTTTTTTTAAAATCATTTATGTGTATTTTGGTCTGTTCAATATTAAATAACATATCATCGACATATACTTCAATATTTTTCTCCTTTTATTTTGAAGCAAGTACATCAATAAGATGTCGGTAGGTATCTCCAGCATTTTTTAAGCCTGAAGGGCATTACATTATAGCAATATACACCCTCACATGTTATATAGGTATTCTTCTCTGTATCATCTGGTTAAATCTTTATCTAGTGATAGCTCAAAAAAGTGCCAAGAAGCTCAATCAGAGTGGTTGACCGTTGAGTCCACCAACGCATCGATCCTCAATAATGGGTAGTTGTCCTTTTGGGTAGGCAGTGTTAAGGCTGGTGAAGTGCACACACATATTCTACTCAATGTTTACTTTCTATACCATCACCATGTTGGAGGCTCATGTCAGGTATTTCACCTTTTAGATGCAGTCTGCTTCTTTTAACTTCTGCGCCTCCTCTCGAATCACTCTGGCCAGAGTCATCATCGATGACCTAATTTTTTACTTTATTGGTTGAGCATTTGATATGCCCACAACGTGCCTATGTCACAATGATATAAGTCCTAATATTTTCACCAGAAGCTTGATCCACTCCTTGGTAGATTGATTAAGTCCTTAAAGTTAAATATTCTTTCACCCTGGGGTTTCACACGCAAGTATACTTATCATTTCAGTAATAAAGGTCTCTAATTGAGTCTAGATATCAATCCCATAGGGAAGATGGTAATAGTTTTAATCAAATGATTTCGTGTATACTACAGTAAGGGTCTTAGTTTAGAATGTAATTTAAAGTGGTCTTTCTAACAATTACTCCCAACTTACTGTGCTAAGTTGAAAAGGCTACTTCTAACTATTCTAACTATTTTAATTGAGTTGGTGAATATAAAGATATGAAAGGTACCAATATCTTGTGAGTGAATATGTGGATATGTAACTTAGGATACTAATAATCTAATGTGGCTAGTGACAATAAGAGCTTGAATCTAGATTATCCTTTTCCGAGTGTGTAAAGAAGTTTAGTTTAACTCAATAAATGTTTCAGTCTGTCACCCTAGAAACTTCAAAGTTGAATCCCCTCAAAACTTATATCCCTATCGAATTGCATTGTTTTATGGACTACTTTTCCTTCACCAATAAGTTCAATGTGGTTTTCCAAGTTGATAAAGCCATAGTCCTCCCAGATCATTATGTGTTCGCAATAAGTTTTAACACACAAATTGGACAAATTGATTAGTAAATAAAGCATGAAGTAAAACACCATCACATTAGGATTGTAAGATTGATTATATAAGTATCTTTGTATTCTACATAACTTACACATGCATCACAAGAGAAAAGTAACGGAAACCTACTCACTAAGCATGAAGAAGAACATGTAAACCATCATCAAATCACAAAACAAAACCACTGAGTATGTGTCAAAACCAAGTACAAGATAAATGTAAAAGCAATACTTAGCTTTTCTTCCAATAATGGATTTAAATCTTTCTTGCTCTGATGTAATACTTCCCCTTTACATTCTTCTCTCAAGATTCTCACCAAACACTCAAGAAAAATGGTAAAAATACAAACTCTAATCTTCTCTGCACCTTCCTGGCTTCTCCCAACACTTTCTAGTTGTTCCTTTCCATTTTTACTTTGACCCCCTTGTGAAATCCTTTTTTGAATGGCTTAAAAAGACCAAAATAACTCCAAATTCATGGTTGAGTAACTGCAGAAAAATTATTGTGCCTTGGCGCCTAGAACTGGCACCTAGGCGTCGCCTTCTCGGTTTGATGCGTAAAGAGTTGGCTCCTAGGAGTCAGATTTTGGGAGCCAAGGCGCTCCATTCAAGGTCCTTGGCGCCAACTTCTGGACTCCTAGGCAACAATTATGTGAACTCCCAGTTTGCTCCATTCAGCTTCTGTTCTCTACTTTTCCATCCTGCTTTGCTTCAAGTTTTCAACCTATTATACCTGCACAAAAAACACAAGAATACATTTCTGTAAAGTGAATGTTTATAAAAAATAAATATAAAATACTAAGTAAATTAAACATGCTTTAGGACATATCAATGTTTATGTTCATGTTCAGTTGGTGGCAAGTGATATTGACAAGTATCCTTGACATCTCTATTGTTGACCAAAAAAGGACATCACGATGCTTCTAGAGGGTCTTGATCAATAAATGTTTATATGCTGCATCAAAATTTTCACTTATAACAAAAGACTTGTCGGGTTATCCATTAGTTGTAGGGATTTCAAGATTGGTCTCGTTGGTCTCAAGGCCCTCTCGCGTCGGTGTTGTAAGTTGAGTGGCTTCTGCTCTGCACTTCTAACCATTAGGAGGTAGCAGCTATGAGACTATTCTAAGTTTCCCAAAATGGTGATAATCTCTGCATTTTCTAGAAACTTCATCGCTACATGGTACATCAAGACCACAACCTTGTAGTAATTCAACAGAGGCTGGACAAAGCTGACAATCTAGGCCAGCAGTGAATCTACCATCAGAAAGTTCTCCATGCAGATTAATTGAGATTAATTATTTCTCACAATCTCCTTAAGTGACTAGAAACACAATTACTCTCAAATCCTCCTTCCTCTCATAAGAGAAGCCATAAAAGTAGCCCAGTCGGTTGGAAGGCTCATTTATGAAACACTGACCTAGGCAGGATGTTCATAGAACTTCTAGTGTAGAACAAAATACTACCTTTCAAGTAGTTATCTTTCATTGTTGTGACAACGATAACATCATTGTAAGGGTTATCCTCTGAGGGAAAATTTTCATCGGTCAAAGTGATAGGTGGTTATGTCTAACGCTTTAGAGCAAAGGCAACTGCACACTATTTTCTCGAACATAGCCTCTACCAATTGGCTCGTCAAGATGATTCTCCACCTCCAAAAAATAGCTTGTATAAATCCAGTAATGTGGATAACATTTGTTCAAACAGGCTCATCCAAGATTTCTTCTTCCAGAGCCTTCCTTTGCCTTTGACCATTGCTTACGGAGCCACAAATTCCTAGAGCTTTCCAACTCTTATTAATTCTCTGACTAGGCTCCACAAGTGTTTGCATTTCTACGTGTCATGACCATGGTCCTTGTGATAGACACAATACTTCATTATGTCCTGAATAAAAGCTTTGAATCTCACCTATGGCGCCTTTTTGAAGTTTCCTTATTTTAGATTGTTTCTACTAACTCCTTCATTGAGACTCTCTGTAGAGTGGATTTCAAATTTTTATGTTCATTCAACTGTTGCTTATTGTAACGAGCCAACTATTAATTAGAGTATTGTGCCTTACCTTATTGGTTGAGGTTTTTGTTGGCCCCTTGTGGTCCTAGAATGGCTAATTTTCTTCATATCATGGCTGAGCAGAAGGACGCAAGTCTTCCTTTGGTCTCTATCTGTCATCTATGGGGGCCCTCTTATACAAATGATGGTGGTTGATTCTGCCATTGCAGATGTAAGGTGGAGTCGTACTCTTTGCCCAAAATATGATTGTTGGCCAACTCGAACAATTTGGCTAAGGTCTTCAATCTCTGGAGACCCATAGCATACTGAAAGTGTCGCTCCTTCAGCCTTTGAGCTAGGACGCCATGTACAACTATGGGTTATAGGTCCTGCACTTCTATCAACTCTTTCTGGAAGCGAGTGATAAATGAGCAGATGCTCTTGTTTTGTATTAGCATGATATGTAGCAGAGCTTGTAATTTTTTTTGCGGCTTTTGGGTGCTATCAAACTGTGCCATAAATATTCTCTTGAAGTCGGCAAAGGAGGTGATCACTCCAGCTAGCAGTCCATTGAAGCACTTTAGAGCTGATTTCCTTGATTTGGTGAAGAACAGGTGACACTTCAGAGCATCAGTAATCCTTAATAAACAAATGTTTGACTCGAAAGAGGCAATATGGTCGTTCGGGCCAGTCTAAGGCTTGTAGGATTCCAACAAAGGGGTTTTGAATTTATCTATGGGCTCATCATAAAAAATTTGCCGAAAGAACGCATTATCTAGTTGACAGGGCACATCCATACTCTGAAATCAGCGTAGATCCATTCGTGCAAACCCATCATTGTCATGGCACTAAGAATCTCTTACTCTTTCAGGGAATGGAGTTACCCTTTAGGCATTGTGCGTTGGCACTTCTTTTCGAGGTTTCTCCTCTCTACCCTTTGCTACTGCTTCTTGGATGTCCTTCAACATCTAACCCATTATCTGGTCTTTTAGCTTTTAGATCTTTATTTTTTGTATGAACTACCTAGTGCACTCCATGTCAGTAGTGTCTCTTTGGTGGGTCTCTTCTCCTTTATGTGCTCCTCTTCTTGTTGCTAGCATAATCCACACTCATTGTACCCTTTAGGATATTGAATCTGAATCTATTCTGTGAATCACACCCTAAGGAATAGAGCACATAATAAGAGAGAGAGAGAGCACAATAATGAATATTAGAATGAGGGAATTTTTATTGATTAGTCTTTACTGAATAAATTAGCCTCTGTTTATTAGAGAGGTGGTTCAATGCGTATAATTATTGTGAGGCATTACAAGGTATTTTAGGTATTTACATAAATTAGCTTATAGCTCAGCTACCCTGGCATTCGACTAACTAGAATCGATAGGTGTTTGTTCAACGAGGCTTGTTCTCCTGCATACGCTGAGTTGGGTTGCCAGTCGGCTCTTGATGATTCTCAGTTCGACGAAACTTGAATCTGTCAGTTTGATTCCATTGATCGGCTTGGTTCCACCGATTAGCTTGGTTATGTTGGTCGATTGCTTTTGTCTAGTTTGCAGATAAGGAGTTTCTGACACCAGGATGAGATCAGTCTGACAGGGAGAGACAGACGATGCATCACTATACTCCCACAGATAACTCACCCATTAATGGTCCTATGAGATATTGGAGAGTGTGGGGGGCTTCCAATAAGTAAATGTCCAAGACGTAGACTTACAATCGGATCAGACCCAAATTCCATGCGAGAACTGATTCGGCACCACCGAGCCACTCCGCAATCGTCTGTGATCACAGTAGCACAAGCGTGCTTTTTTGGCGTCGCGTCGCAGTGAAGTGAAGAAGGAAAGATATCTCCCAACCCTCTCTCTCTCTCTCTCTCCTCTTGCCGTTGGTGTCTACGAGCCGCGGAACCAATGGAGGTGGAATCCCCTGCAACACCGGTCGTTGACGTATCGGCGGAGCCGGCAGCGTTAACGGATGTATAATGCTGTACCATGTCCATTTCCCCTATATTTATTTTTGGTTCCCTTTATATTTTGCCTTTCATTAACCCCGGCTTCTCCCTAGTCATTTTGGTGTAGATTGATCCTGGTTTGAGTTGTGTGAATTATGGGGAGGAAGCAGAGCTGCAGGGTGCATTGGCTTGTATTCATGTTTGGAACTTACATCAGTAATTGATTTCTAGTGTTAGCGTTCAATGCTGATGGGAGGAAGATCGGGTTATTTTCTTAGTATATTGGTAGCATGACACGTTACCCTAAACGATCCTTCTTGTTGTTTAACATGCATTTGCCAGTAGGTTTATGGTTTAATCAAACTTGTACAATGCACGATACTCTTACGTTTTTCTTATATGATATTTGATTCCATGTTTTAAGATTATAGAATATTTGAGGGTTACATATCATGATTGTTAAAGTGAAATGCTTAGGGTCCATTTGGGATGACTGTAAAATTTAAAGTGGAAATTTCATTAGAAAGTTAAAGATTTTCTGCACCCTAAAATATTTGATTTTGAAAAGCTATTTTTCATGATAGAATTTCTGAAAAATATCAAAAAAAGTTGTAGTAAAATAGAAGTGAGCAGTGGTTTTAAATAGTGTTGTGATAATTTTGTCCCAGTGCTCTCTATTTGCTGCTAATCTTATTACGTTTCCACTTTTGCTGGCTCTTTTCTTATGCAGATTCTCATGAATATCTTGGTTCTCCGCTTACCCTAGTTATGTTAGGCTATCTTTTTGACATTACCATACATTGGGTTGTTGGTTTGGCTGATATGTTCTAGTGAACAGCTTATGCTTAATTGTCCTTCTGAAATATAAATTTTGCATCAATGCTTGTACTGTTGAATTGCTATTACATAGGTGTTGAATCTGCTGATTAATTTTGACAGCCACAACTTTGATTTTTGCCTCCTCTCCAGAAAGGCAAGTTGCTTCAGAAGTAAACCGGTGTTTCTTGAATTATGAGATGTTTTTTTTTCTTGTTATTTATTATTCTAATTGAGGAAATTTCACTTAAGTATTCTTACACACTTTTTTACTTAATTTGTAGGAAGAGGGACAGTCACTAGATGTGCTTGATGTCGAAGCTGACTCTATACTGGAAAATAATTTAAAAGGGAAGGATCATAGTTATGATTCAATGAGTGTTGATTCCCCTATTGAACATGATGAACAACTTGACATGAGCTTGGAAATGCTAGAAAAATTCTTCAAAGGTGCTTCAAGGGCTTTTTTTAATGAATATGGCCTCGTCAGTCACCAGATAAACTCATATAATGAATTTATTAAAAATGGACTTCAAGAGCTTTTTGATTCGCTTGGGGCAGTTGCAGTGGAACCCGACTATAACCCACAGGATGCTAAGAATGATGGCTCATGGAAACATGCGACAGTCACATTTGGGAAGGTCAGATTAGAGAAGCCGGTTTTTTGGGTAGAAAAAAATGATCTCGATGAACAAGAACTCAAACTAACACCAAAACATGCTAGACTACAAAACATGACATATTCGGCTCAAATGAAAGTTAAAGTTAGAGTACAGGTAAAAAAAAATATTGCATTTCTGTGCTACTTATTACATACAAATATTATCATGATCATCATTAGCCTCATCCAAATTATTTTTGTTGGTTGGTTACACATGATTTCAAATATGTCCTCTCGCTTGCGTAGACATGCATGATCTCGAATAGATGCTTTTAGATTGTTGCTAAAACATGTAGGCTACAACACAGGAAATTCAAGTTAAATCTTTAGTACATGTGAGTAAGCTTCTGCATGTTTGAATATGTTTTTGGTTTTATGGATATGTCACATGCATACATACATGCATATATTTGTCCATAATTTTATATGTAGATTAAATTTTTTCTTCCTAGGAGGATAATTAGCATTTTCCACACAATTAGAGTTTGATGTTCTGGTCTTTAAAATGCAACATCAAAATCATCCATTTTTTTAGCATCATTAAAATCAATCGCATGTGTGATTTCAAAAATATTTTAAGATTGTGGTCGTCCATCGTATGCATAAAATTTTTTACAATGCATGACTTTGATTTCATCAGAAGATAATTTAGATTTTGAAGTTTAGGAAGCTTCAAATGGCTTGAAATCAAATTGTTGATGATATATCAAAGTGTGTTCGATGTTTTTTTAGTAAAATATATGGATTAAAGCTGATATTTAAAAGGGCTTCTGTATACAATCCAATCATCTTTGGAAGATTACATGTATATCATTCAATTATTATGTATTTACATATCTAACACCTAAACGTAAATTGTTACATACATGCCATCTTAACTATGCATGAAAAGGTGTAAATTACTTTTTAAAAGTTAAAATCATGGTATTTTTGATGTGATATGAAAGATATTTGGGTGGTATAAATTTAAAATGTAAAGTTTAGGTGTTTCATGTAAATACAATGGAATTGGGTGGTATGTATGTAAATGCCCTTATTTTTTTGTAAGCATTATTTTTTTTTGGTCTGTACATATTCATTGTAACTGCTGACCATTTTGCCTATAACAGGTTTATGTACATCGCGTAAGTGACAAAGCCAAGACTGGCCAAGACGCAGGTGTCCATAAGATGCTGGTGGATGATAAAGAAAGTGAGATTGTTTTGGGGAGATTACCTGTGATGGTTAGGTCAGATCTTTGTTGGCTTCCCTCCCAAGATAAAAATGACTGCTTTTTTGATCCTGGTGGTTACTTCTTGATAAAAGGCATGGAGAAGGTAGATGTAGTTTTTGTATTTTTATGTTCTTTTGCAGCTATGTTTGTATCTATACGAGGTTTGTGATGGGAATCAATCTTAATATATCACTTAAATAATTGGGAAAAGGCCTTAGTAGTTAAGTTTAGTCAAGGTAGGAGTGGGAGAGAGAGTTGGTTGACCTCACGTTTGAGTTTGTGTAAACTTTTTTATCCGAACTTATTTATTTATACTCTTGTTTAATTATGAAATAGTAACTATGAAAGGGCATATCAAGCATATAACTTCCACTGATGCAGAGTTTGGGTAGGTTTGATGTGTGCAGTTTTACACTTGCATTGTGATGAGGTTAGTTTTGTAATGCAAACTCATCCATTAAAGAATCGAAGTGTTTTAATGTCATATAATTCAAAATCATTGTAAACTTGGTCGGAAGAATTTTGATATCCATTACTTAAGCATGAAGGCTGTTATAACTATTTGTTTGAAAATGATGAGCCAAATTGTTACACGTCATTTTTAATTAAAAAAAAATACTAGAGAATCTTAACTGAGATTAGTTTTACTTCGGGAAAAAGTACTTCCTGAACTTTATGTTGCATTCTTAATTGAGAGAAATAGATGAGATCTATCCACATTTTGCATGCCATTTCACCTTTAGAAATTTTTTGGCTGATTTACATTTTTGTCCATTTGGTGGAGTGAAAATAAATTTAGAGTAATTTTTTAAGATATTTTTGAGGAAGTTGAAATTTGCCCAAATTAAGTGAATTCTAAATTCCAGAGTTCACAAAGTGATTGCCTTGGTGCTTGCAATGTCCTCGCATACCCTAACACTCATGATATTTGGCATAACAACGATCTCGCACGACTTCATGCCTTGACAACACTCTTCTCAGCGAGCTTGAGTAGAGCATCAAATTATTCATTGAGCTCTCTAACAGCTTCTAGTAGGAGTGTGCATTTGGCTGGTTCAAATGATTTGGCTTATGAATTAACTAAACCTGTTAATTTTAGAAGCAAAATTTCAGAAGGGGAACCTATCAATTTATTTTCTAAAATTCCCTAAATCAAATTGAACTTTACTTTGATGAGTTCGGTTTAATTTTGGATGAACTGAAATGTATTTTACTTTAATAATGAACCTTAATATATTATATGTAGCTTAAATTGCATAGCTTAAGAAGAATATCAATAATCTTTTTAAAATTTTATAATTTTGGCATGCTGAATAAAAATAATCTATATTGATCTTTGTGCTACCTGTTTATTTATCTTTATTAACTCAAGATTTGAAAAAATTAACACAATTTAATTTTTTTTGTTTTGATAGGTTCTGTAAAAGTAAAAACTAAGCTAATATTCCAAAAATTAAAGAAATTCAAAATTACATTCAATAAGTTTATGAATAATTTAACAGCCGAACTGAAATAACGAAATGAGAACGGTTTGTTTCAATTTTCTATTTTGACTAAATGATGCTCACCCTTACCCTCTAGTACTTGGTGTGCATTGCCTATCCTAAATTCCACCGCTTATTTTTAGTGCTTTTATGGGAGACCTCTATCATGATTGATGTTTTTCTGCGGTCGATGTCCAAATCTTCGAGCACAGTGCCTGTTAGGAGGTGTTTCAAGCGCCACGGCTACGGACACAACCTCCAACTGTCCCACGAGTCGTCTCATTCGCAGATCAAGGCTTCATTGAGGGGTTGGAGGACAAGGAGTTAGAGGATAGTTCAAAGGAAAAACTTTAGCTCGAGGGTGACAATGGAGAGATGTTAGTAACATAGAGAGTTTTATAGTCAGAGCGGGAAAGAGACCAATCATGGCTGAGGCACATTATCTTTCGCACCAACTGTACGATAAAGGGAAAGGTTTGCAGCTTGATTATCGATGCTGGGAGTTGCGCAAATGTGGTGTCTATGATGATCTAGAAGAAATTGTAATTGCCCATGCAGAAACATCCTCAGTCCTATTCCCTTGGCTGAAAAAGAGAAACGAGATACGCGTGGATTAATAATGCTTGGTTGAATTTTCAATTGGGGATTATTAACAGGAGCATGTTTGGTGTGACCTGGTTCCAAAGGACACGTGCCAGATTTTGTTGGGGAGGCCTTAGTAGTTCGACCGCAAGACTTAGCACGATGGTTTCAAGAATATTTACTCTTTTAAAAGGGTTGGAAAATGCATTGTATGGATACTTTTTAAGGACGCGAGAGGTGTAGGCGACACATATGAGGCATTAATTTCAAGAACCATTTTCATGCAGCCAGTTCGAGATGCTTCAGTGGCACTAACATTTGTCCTACTATAGGGAACTGAGAAGTAGAATGAGATACTAGTACCGCAAAAACCACTATTACATGACTTCTAAGATGTGATGACCAACAATCTTCTAGAGGGCCACTGAGAGATATTCAGCACGCCATGTATCTCATACCGGGATCAGTGTTGTCAAATCAGTTTGTTTATAGATTGAGACTGCAGAGTATGAGTTGCAGCGACGGGTACAAGATCTCGTCACGAGAGGGATGGTTAGAGAGAGTATTAGTCAGTGTGTTGTCCTCATCTTGATACCCAAGGACAGTTTGTGGCGGATGTGCATTAACTACAGGGGCATCAACAAGAACACCATCAAGTACCGGTTTCCTATACTTCGTCTGGACGAACTCTTGGACCAATTGCACTTAGTCACCATTTTTTTCATGATCGACTTATGCAGTGGGTCTCACCAGATCCCGATGATGCCAAACGAGTGAAAGACCGCGTTCAAGACATTAGTTTATACGAATGTGACATTTATGCCCTTCGAATCGCTAAACGCGCCATCACTTTTATGAGGTTGAAGAATCAAATATTCCAGGCCCACTTTGAGAAATTTGTGGTGGTATACTTTGACGACATTTTGGTATACATCCGATCTGAGGAGTGCACTTATAACATCTGAGGGGGCATTCGTGGTATTACAAGCAGAGGAGCATATGCCCATCCAAAGAAGTGCTACTTTGTGATAGCCAAAGTATGTTTTTTGGGTTACATAGTGTTTAGTGCTGACATTCAGATGAATCCTACAAAGATCGAGGCCATTGTAAGCTGGGGCACACTGCAGTTCTTCACCGGGTTATGGCGGTGTATGGGACTAGCATCGTTTTACAGGCGATGCCATTAGGAGCTCTAGTACCATCACTGCCTTCTGACAGAGCTTTTAAATGAAGAAAAATTCCAATAGACAAAGACAACTCAGAATAGCTTCAATGCACTCAAGGAGAAGTTGACCCTGCCACCAGTTTTGACATTATCATATTTCAATCAACTATTCAAGGTAGAGTGTGATGTATCTAACCTGGGGTTAGGAGCAATGTTTAGCACAGGGAGGTCACCCCATCGTCTTTTTCACTGAGAAGATGAATGATTTCAGGAGGAAATACTTGACATACGACAATGAGTTTTATGCTATTGTGACAGGGTTTGAGTACTGGAGCCATTACCTATTGACGAGCAAGTTCACGTTATTCACGGACTACGAAGCCTTGAAATTCTTAAACAACAAGAGCAAACTGAAGGGCCGACACGTAACTTGGGTGGAGTTCTTAGCATCATTTCAGTTCGTGCCTAAGCACAAGGCAGAGAGTCAGAATCAAGTAAGAGATGCATTGAGCTGCCATCATTTTCTGATCATTGCGATGTAGGCTTGAGTAATGGGTTTTGAGGTTGTGAATGAGCTATACGAGTCAGAAGAGGATTTTGGAAAAATCTAGCAGCAGTGTTAGGAGAAGTCTATCGAGCAGTACTACAGAGCTGATTAATACTTGTTATATCAAAGTAAGTTGTGCATTTCTTGATGTTCGCTGAGGTAGTCCATTATTCAGGAAAGCCATCGTGGAAGACCCACAAGGCATTTTGGTAGGGTCAAAACTCACACTCATGAGAAAACACTTCTTTTGGCCCTAACTATCAAGAGATGTAGAGCGGCACTTTAGGCAATGCAAAATTTTTCATATGGCAAAATCAAGGAGGTATAATGTAGGGTTTTACACCCCATTACCAGTACTAGAGGCACCGTGAGTGGATTTTAGCATTGATTTTATGTGGGACTTTTGCGAGCATAGCTGAACAGTGATTCAGTCATGGTCGTGGTGGATCGATTCTCGAAGATGACACATTTCGTATCGTGCCACCTGACACTGGATGCAACACATGTTATCGACTTGTTTTTTAGGGAGATTGTGAGATTGTGCGGGATACCCATGACTATCACTTGAGACTGTGATGTCAAGTTTTTGAGTTACTTCTGGAGTACTTTATGTGGAAAACTTGGCACTAAGCTTCAATTCAATTTTGCAGCTCACCCTCAGACGGACAGTTAGACAGATGTAGTAAACAAGAGCCTTGAAAATTTGCTGAGATGCTTTATTTGGAATAATATCAAGCAGTGAGATTCGACACTAGCTCAGTTTCGAGTTTGCTTACAATAGATTCATGAGTCAGACTACGTGCTACACCTAATTTGAGATCATGTATAGATACAACCAGCTCACTACACTCTAATCGACACCACTTTTATCGACATCAGATATTAGTGAGGATGCAAAAGAATGGGTGCATAAATTTAGAAGCTCCATGAGGATGTTGAAAAATAGATCACTAAGTAGAATCACAAGTACCAGACACAGGCAAACAAGTTAAGGAATGATTTGACATTTAAAGAAAGAGACCTAGTGTGGATCCTGACTGAAGAAAGAGATTCCCAATAGGAACATTCGAAAAACTCAAGCTCAGAGCAGACTGACCTTTCATAATACTTTGAAAGCTGAATGATAATATCTATAAGATTGATCTACTAGGGAACCATAATGTTTCCGCCATGTTCAATATCGTAGGCCTAACACTGTACTACGAAGACCTAGATGCTTGGACGGATGAAGTTGAAGCTTCCTTAACCTTGGAGACTGATGTGGGGCATGAGCTGAATTGTGTGGTTCAACATTAGGGGAGTCAATTGAACCGGTAGGCCAGCTCTTGGGTAGGAATTACAACCCTGTTTCCCCCTTCGCTTCTATCTATCTGTTATAAATATGTGTGCTTGCTGAGTTAGGATTTATTCTTGGTTTGTTTTATGGCTGTATCCGAGGACAGATGGTACTTTAACTGTATCCTGTTCTGAGGTGCTGATTAACTCCCCGATTCCCTCCACTTCTCCTTCTCCCTGCCCCTAGCCGTCGACTCCCCTCCTTGATCCATTCTCCACCCGCCCTAAGCCCCTCTTTCCTGTTCCAGCCCCTGATCACCCTATAGCCTTCCTCCCTAATTCTAGCCACCGGCCTCCTCTTGCCCCCCTTCTAGATGCAACTACCAGCTACCCCAGCACCCTCCTTCCCCCTTCGCCCCCCCTTCCTAATGCTTACCCTCTCCCCCTTTAGCCCTTGACCACCACACCAACACCATCATTGTCCTCAGATCTTCATACTTGACCCTAGCCGAATATTGATGTTATTATGTTTTCTAGTTTTATTTTTATTCTCGATTGTAATTTAATTTGTTTTGAAAACTAATTTCTCTCTGTTTTGTGATTTGAATTAAATTCTAGTATCACTCCCCTTCAAGCCCCGATGGTAGAAATCTATCATTTCAAGTTTGCTTGTGATATTTTAAAATGTTGGGTTGCAGAGTTTTTTGGTGAATATGTTAGTCGCTTGATTTCCTGTATATATATATATGATGTGTAAATTAAATCACTTCCAATAACTCTTTTATAAAGTGACTGTCAACCTCATCATATTTGTTATGATCATGTTTTATAGGATTGTGTGCAATATTGATGGTTGATTTATCACAATATATTCCATAGGCTTTTTCATTTGAATTTTAAATTCTCTAATATAATTTTAACTCATAGAAGCTCACAAATCCTTGCACAATGGGTCGACTACAACACTTGATTTTGAAATCACAAATTGTTTATTGCTTCTCTAAGTTATAGGATTTTCTCCTATAAATGTATAATATTCTAAGTAGACCTTCTATCTATCAACTGGTGATCTGGTATATTCTGCATCTGTGTATCATTCAATTTGTAGGATATCATATCTTTTGTATAAAATTTATTTTTCATGGCTTGATTTGAGATATCTGATGATTGTATAAGTGGCATGAAGGTTCGCCTCTTTTCATCTGGGCATAAATTGAGTAACTAGACTTAATACAAATGCGATGTTATGATGAGTGTGAGAAGAGTAGTTTAACTTTCCCAATAACCTTTGATATTGTCCTATAAATACTTTAGCTCCTTCATTAAGTTCCAGCTTTTGTCATGGTTTAGTTAGAGTTTCACGTGAATTGCAGCATATCATCTTGTATTCTCTTTCATCAGATCTATAAGATATTATATTTTTTAGAAGTTTTTGAGTTTTTGAAACTCTTTAATTTCAAATTATTAACATGTCTTTTTGTTTTTAGAGTTTCTTTCTCTTGATTGTCATCCCTTGTAACAATCCTATTTTCAATGTACACAATAAGGATTGAGATTTTATCATCACGAGAGTGTTTATGAAAAGAGTATGATCTAGTTGAATTTATTTGTATCTTGCTGCTTTCATAGCCTTTGTAAATATGTCAAACCAAGCTATTGGTGTTGTTTTAGTCGATATTAGGTCTTTCTCAATCTACATATCTAATTTTTTTTAAAAGAGTTATCAAGTTCTGGTGGTTGATCTATGTAAATCTCTTCTTCGACATCACCATGTAAGAAATTTTTTTTTATATCATACAGTTGTATAGGCCACTCATAATTGGCTACTAGGGATACAAGAATACGAATCATATTCATTTTTTCAACAGAAGCAAAAATTTGTTGATAATCAATACCATGTGATTGAGTATATTATTCTTTTACTAATTTTGCTTTATATCTTTCTAGGCTCCTATCTGTATTGTATTTCACTAAGAAAATTCATTTGCTCCTGTTAACTTCTTTCCTTTTGGTAATTCAGTTTTCTCATGTATGAATTTCCCTTAAGATGTTCATCTCCTCTTATAGCTTCCTTCCAATTTTTATTTTCAAGTGCCTCAAATAGAGTTTTTGGAATAGAACTATGATTGATGTTAATGTTGGTTAGAAAAACTTGAGATTGAGAGAATTTATGAAATGAGTTGTATTGAGAAATGATATAAATGAGTGGTAATGTGTTTAGTGTTACCTAGTAATGGTTCTGAGTCTTGGACTTGCTGGAGATCTTGATTGGACTTATTTCTTCTTTTTTATACCTAAAGAGGGGTTGGTGGTGCAAGATTTGTATTTAAAGGATTTTTTGTTACAAGAATGCCAAGATGAAAGATATTATCAAATTTATCAAGATGAGAATTCTCTTTCTGAAGATCAGTTTGAGTGAAGAAGCTATGAGTTTCATCAAATGTGAGATCCATTTAAGTGAAGAATTTTTTTTGTGATGGATGATAGTATTTGTACCCTTTTTGTGTGGTAAAATATCTGATAAGTATGTGTTTGAGAGCTCCTGGATCAAATTTCCTCTATGTTTATGGATCTGAAGATAGGCAATGCATCCAAAAATTTTTGGAGGGATGTTTGATAAGTAATTCATAGTAAAGAATTTTATAAGTAATTTAATGTGCCTTTGAAATCAATTACTATTAAGGTTGTTCTATTAATTTAATTGGCAGCTTTTAAAACAGCTTCTCTCCAATATTATTTTTGTATTTGATTGTGTAGGAGAAATATCCTACTTGCCTCCAAAAGGTGACAATTTTTCTATTCTACCACTTTATTTTGCTGGGGGTGCCAGTGCAGGAAGATTGGTGACCAATACTCTTTTTTGACAGAAAGCTGCTAATGTGTGATGAAATAATCAAGAGCGGTATTAGCTTGATAAAATTTAATTTTGGAGTGTAATTGAGTTTTTTTCACGACAATGAATATAGGAAGTATTTAACTAGTATCGGATATTTTTTTTATTAAATACTCATATCATTTGAGTGCAGTCGTCAATAAACATTATAAAACTAGTGTCTTCAAAGATATTGAGGATTTTAAATGGTTCCTAGATATTAGAGTGAATTCATACAAAATTACTAGAAGATCTGGATTACTTTCAAGAAAGGAAACATCATGATATTTAACAATTTTGTAAGTTTCACAATAAAAATCTTTAATACTTGTATTTAATAAAAGCAAATGAAACATGCACAACAGATTTTTAAAAGAAGAATTTTCTGATTTATAATGATGGGTCTAGATATTGTCGGTAGCATGAGAGGTGGAAGAATAGGATAGTTGACTTGATCTTCAAAAAATTATGACCCACTCATCATTTTTTCTAGCTTCTCCAATTATCTTCCATGTAGTGCGATATTAAAAAAAATACAATAATCAATAAAAAAAATGATTTTGCAGTTGTGGTATTTGGATAAGGCTGTGAATAGATAAAAGTTCAACTACAAGGTGTGGGACATGTACGTTAGTGAGGGTTAATTTGGGGAGAAATTAAGATATGTCCCTATCCTATAACTTTTCTTAAAGATTCATCTACAACTTCTATTTTTTTATAGCTAGGATAGAGTTTATATGTTTGAAATATATTGGTCATGTTTGTCATATGGGCAGTGGCCCCTGAATCTATGGTCCATAAAGGGGAAGAACTAATATAGTCTCTAAGAGCATAAAAATTAGAAATCATATCATCCTGGGTAAGAGAACAAGTTCCTGATGGTTTTTCTAGGGAATAGAGAAAATTCCTTAGTTTGTCGATTCCTTTTTACTTGAATCCTTTTGACTATACTGGATAGGCGCATACTTTTTTTTTGACTTTGCTTTCTCCATGGTCTAGGTGATTTTCGTGAATTTTCTAGCATTTCTTCTTGCGCGTTTTCTTTTTGTAGTGTGGCATCAGAGATTTCCTTTGAAAGGAGGAAATTGTCCTTTTTTTGGAGGAAGTTGTTCCAGAAATCCACTTGGAATTCAAAATTTGTCATGATAAATATCTTAAAGGCTCACTGTTCTTCTTTCTTATTCTGCTTGAGCGAGCGAGAATACTTCATTCAGAGAAAGGAGATTTCCTTGCTTAAGACTTGAATTTGAATTTGGTCATGAGCCTTGGCAAAAACTCAAAGGTCCTCTCCCACTCGACAAATTTTGTAAGGATCGCCACATCTTTATAGCAAGACATCTTGAGACCTTTGTAGTTGTCCAACTCTTACCAGTAAGCCTTCATGGTGTTAAAGTATTCAATGACAAAAATATTACCTTGTTTTATAGTAGTGAGTTTTGTCTTTATTTCATAGATGAGTGCAACATCTTTCTCGTTTGAGTAGGTTTGTTTAACTGTATCCCAAACCTCTTTTGAGGTGGAGAGAAATATAGAATGTCCACTAATCTCTGGTAGCATGTTCCACAACTATTTCATGATCATGAAATCAGTTCCTTCCAAAAGTAAAAACTTTGGATTTTTGGGCTCTGGAGATAGATCCACAAGGTGGCACATTTTTCTCTTTTTCTTTAGAAATTTTATCACAATTTGGGACCATTTAAGATAATTTTTCTCATTCTAGCGATAAGATGCTTGAAACTCTTGAAGTTCTCCTTTGTTCTAATTTTAACCATTAATCATTGCTGATTCCTATGATGGGAAGTCAAATAACCCACACATCATGAAAAGAAGAGAATTTGACAAGATAGATAAGGTTGAAATTGGAGACCTTAACATTATAGAATAAGAATAAAGGTTAAAAGAGAGTAAGAACAAATGTCGAACAAACACCCCAATCTCGCTTTAATACCACATAGAAAATGAGTAATAGAAAATAAGTAATGATAAAAACTCTCAAGCATTTTTTATTCTCTTTTGTGTACTAGAGGGAAGGTATATAAACAACTCCCAGAGGTATTGTCAAATAGGAATAAATCTAAAAATAAGGGAAAAATAATTAGGGGTCGGTGATCCTGTAGGAAAGCACACGGATTACAATTCAAGGGTCTTATAGACAAAAATCTAATGGTGCAGAGTCTCAATCCGTGTTCCTTGATCTGATGATGTAGAGCCTTGATTCGTGTACTTTGATCTAACGATACAAAGCCTCAATCCATGTGTGTATAGTGCCTCGATCTTTTTTCCTTGAAGTTTCGTGTTATCATTGGATTAGAAATTCAACAGGGGCATTATTTGTAGATTGATGCAACATAGAATTTAAATTGTGATGGTATTCTTTACTTGAAGCAAAATGGTTACTCTCCTTCCACGTAAATTTCAATATTACTAGCAAATGAAGCATGAGAACAAAACATCCGTTAAGAATTTTTAAGATCATGTGATCGTTAATTTGATGTATCAAAAACCTTAATGGTTTATTTCAGATGCTTGACTTGATAATTTGGATTTTCAATAGATAGTCTTTTGAATTGCTTGAAATTAAATGCATAGCTTATTGTTGATATTTGAATGGTATTTGATGACTTTCATTGGATAAGTCTATAATTTTTTAAATGGGATTCTATATTCCATTTGGCTGTCATTTTAATTTAATGTGCTTGATGAATGTGAATGGCTAAATTACTATGAAATATAAAAGAATTCTGTAACTGATAAGCAACATTGTGATATTGAGTTTGTTGATTATACATAATACACAAATAAAAATCAAGAGAAGAATCATCGGAGGAGAAATGTATATTTTATATGTGCTTGTGTGCACGCACAAATATGCAAAACCAATGTTATCAAATCGTAATGCACACTGTGATGCACAGGGCATTATTTTTGCTTTAAAGTGTAAGGCACAATACGTTGCGCAAGATTTTATTTTTGCTTTAAAGTCAAAGCATAGAGCAAAGCAACACTTATTAATCAAAACGCTAATAGGTTATATTAAACTATTATTGTCTAAATACATTCACGAGCAATTATTAAAGATAAAATATTTATTATATGATTTAAAAGTTGATATAAAATTGAAAAGAGTATGGTATAATTTATAACTTGAAGGTAAATATTGATGGCGAATATGAAAGATCAAAATTTCAAGCAATTTTTAATAATTTATTGTAATAACTAAAAACCAAAAATTTGCAAAATAAATCTTGTTAATCAAAGAAAAATCTAAAATTTTAAGCATAAATAAATTAATATAGCCTCAAGTTTAATAAAAACAATTAATTAATGTTGTAGTTGGCATCGATTTCATTCTCATAATTCATTTCTCTTTCAACGCTTTGAAGGGCACTTCCTCGCAAATAAGGCACGACAATGAAGTGAAGCGGTTGTCAGATGCTTCGCTTCGCGTTACGTAATATATATATATATATATTTAAAGCTCAAGGGCAATTATATTAAAGAGAAATGGGTACAAATAGGTTGTATGAGTGGGTCTAAATAGACACCCAACCCACATTGTACAACAATCACAAAAAGAAAAAAGAAATATTAAAAACCCTAAAGAAGATGGTACATATAAGATTAGTCGGGTCGACCCAATTTAGTTCTGCCTCTGCCTCTAGTTGTCGGAAGGTAACCAACTAACAAGTTGGTGAGATGCGTACCATTTCCCGAAGTAACCAAAGTATATCCATTAGATTCCCTAGCTCAAGTAAATCTCTATTCTTCTTCTTCCTCCTGGAAGTGTAGACCTGTCATTCCTCATCCGAAGATTGCTGCTCATTCGGATGAGATGGTGATGCTGCAATAGAAAGATTGCCAACAGTTGTGCCCACAAGAGGTTCAAATGTATGTAAGGTAAGAGTTGTCGCCTCTACCCCTGATACTTCCTGAAGATGGGGAGCTGCAATGTTCTCTTGATTATCAGTTCGTGTAGGTAGGGGTCCATCAATATTATTTTCAATAGGGTTTGAAAGTGTATGTTGCTCTGCAGAGCCATCCAGCTTCTCATCGATCGCAGAAACAACATTTTCAAGGGGAGGGTCCACAAGGGCGATAGAATCAGACACCAAATCCTGTTCCGTGGTAGTTTTCTCTCTAGGTGGAACGAATTTATCCTTAGATCCATCCTTATTCACTTGATCTTTAGATTTTAAATTAGGATGAAGCTTATGATATTTATCAAGGGTGTACCCAAATATCTTACAATGACAACGATAAGGAGGTCTATGCTCCATGACGATTTGTTGTCAATATCCATTATGAGTTGTGCCCAACCAGACTTCAATAACATCAGGTAAAGTAATATCTTTTTCCATAAGTATTCTTGCCATAAAAGGTCCGGTAAGGTTAAAAGTGGATAGATCTAGCTTCATAGGGTCCCCATGTATGACACCAATAGAGTAAAAAACCTGATGATGAAAAAAGTGAAGCTTGAGACCAGGCAGACTAAACCATACTGATACAGTAAGAGATTCATGATTGAGGTCTAATTCAGAGACCACTTGAGCAGCTTCATTAGTTTACCAGCAATGTTAAGATATTTTTAAGAGAAAATTCGAGTGTAGTCTTCAGACACTGTTAACTGAATCAATACATGTCTCCCATCCATGAGCTCTACCTTCTACTTTCTTGCTAATTTGAAATCATCAAAACTTTTCCTGATAACTTCTATAGATGATTGTCCCCACTGAAATTTTTCAATAAGATCAAACTTGAATTTGTCAGTTAGGGTTGAAATTTCTAACTCAAAGAAAAAAAGTGTTGTCTTCTCATTTTTCCTGCTTGCATTCTTAATAAAGGGACAATCACCTGTACCCTCACGATACTCCTTATAATTTGAGGGGAAGACAACCGTCGTCTCCCCCTGAGGATTACCCACCACGTGGGCAAAGGAGACAGTGTCAGGTTCCACCGAAGAAGAAGGAAGCACTATCACAACAACAAGGAGAAGCTCTGCCAAGTCGGGCTGAGGGCAAAAACGACGAGCAGAAGAGGTCGGGGCGAAGCTGCACAGCAGACACGAACCAGATGTTGAAACCGCCGCGGCAGTCTCAACAAACCAAAGCTCAACAAGGTAGAAAACACGAAGCACAGAAATGGCGCGGAGGAGACGATGAAACCCCAGAAGCTAGAAGACGTCGTGGTTTCGTCGCTGGGCGTGAAGGAGGAGACGACAGCAAATTCGAAGCCTTGCGTCGCTGGGCGTGACGACGATCGCAGAGGAGATTGACGAGCGCAAAGTCCTTTGTCGTCGAGTACAAGAACTTCGTTTTGTCGGGCACGAATTGAAAGCTGAAGATTCAAACTAAGGTTTAGCATCCGGGCGAAACCCTAGCAGAGCAGTTCCACCGACATTTGATAAATATATATATAGCACACACATACATATGTCTATATAAACATGTATATGTATACTTATTTAAGAGCCAAATCTTTAACATCTCATAATAATACCACTATTATACATATTTTCATGCATAGGCTCTAATGTGATTATGAACATGTGTTACAAATGTAAATATCAATATCAAACTTTAGGCGTTCGATGGGGTGTGTGTGTGAAAATATGTCACTCAATAGAACAAAATGAAGAAAAAGGTTTCATATAGCTTACCCCACTTAGCAAGATAAAGACTTGTTATTGTTGTTGTGCGTGTGCACATGTGCGCGCATGTAGTTGAATATTAAAACTAGTGATACATATAACTTTTGAGGATTTTCATGGTCATATGATTGTGAATTTGATGGATAAAATTTTTCAGTCGGTTATTTTAATTACATGATAGGATGATTCGGTTTTTCAGTGTTTCGAGTGTTAAAATTGCTTAAAATTAAATGTATAGGCTATGAATATGTTTGAAGGGTATCTCATGATTTTCATTGTTGAGATATTTAGGTAATTTTAAACTTTTTAATTGGGCTTGTAGATTTCATTTGGCCATCCTTTTGATTTAATATGTTATAAATATGAATGGTCGAATTACTACGAACTAGAATTTAATATATATATAATGTTGTAGGTGATAATCAAGACTATGACGCTTAGTTTGGGTTTGAATATCATATGGAAGACAAGTAAAATCAGGAGAGGAATCATCCCTCTTTTAGGAGGAGAAAAATATTTTCATATGCTTTGAAATATATATTAAATGATTGATGACGGTCGGAGACCGTCGATCAACTCCTATAGATTGGACTGACCAAGGGGTTGACCCCCCTTCCAGTCCGTGTGCTATTAAAATCCTCCCGAAAGGGCTATGATTCAAACCCTGACCCGAGGGTCTTACGGCAAGGCTGCTACCAATGAGCTAGGGTTTGCACGCGCGCGCACATACATACATATATACATACATAGTTATAGTTATAGTTATAGAATATGGAGAAGAATCATAGTTTTTTTTCTACATTTGCATTTTGTGTATGTTAGTGCGTATTCTGTACACTTGATGAAGTTTTGTGTGGATGAGATATAAATTTCCAGCCCTTTTCTTATGATTTTAGCCAGACATATAACTCTGGTAAGTGGAGGAGATAGTTCTAGTTTTAAAGGGCTAAAGTGTTAGAGATGAAGGCTAAGAGTAATATTCTTCAAAATTGTGGAAAGAATGCAACTTGGTTGGGATCGATACCAAATGCATCTTTCAATAATATTTGTATTTGTGAGCTTCTTTAATACTTTACTAGAGGACTGCTTTTTCAAATAAGTTCAAATTTGAATCCTGAATTATTGTATTAAATTATCATTATGCTGCTTCTACCCTGCAGACCTTCATCGCCCAAGAACAGAGATGCCTAACAAGACTCTGGATTACCGATAAACCATGCTGGACAGTACAGTATATGTCTGAGATAAAAAGGCGAAGAGTCTATATTAAACTGCTTGAATCAACCAAAGCTGAAGGTAATAGTGGAGTAAAAATGATCAGTTTGTACTTCTTATATGCCACAATGCCTATTTGGATTATGTTCTTCGCCCTTGGGGTGTCTTCTGACAAGGAAGTTTTTGAGATGATCGATCTGGATGGCACCAGCACTGATGTGGTAAACATGATATTGGCAACCATTAGAGATGCTGATGGGATGTGTGAGGGTTTTCGTAGAGGAGGTAAAGCTCGTGACTTTGTAAACAAACTCATTAAAGATGCCAAGTTCCCACCAACTGAATCTTTTGATGAATACATTAATAAATTTCTGTTTCCTGGCATCACTGGATTGAGGCAGAAAGCTCTTTTCCTCGGATACATGATAAAATGCCTTCTTTTATCGTATATGGGAAAGAGAAAGTGTGATAACAAGGATGATTTTAGGAATAAAAGGCTAGAATTGGCTGGTAAGCTTCTTTCAAGAGAGCTGTGGTCTCACATAAGACATGCGGAGCGGCGTATGGTTAAAGCTATGCAGAGAGATTTGAATGGGGATGAACTGCAGTTTACTGAAAGATATTTGGATTCTTCCATTATCACCAATGGCTTAAACAGGGCGTTTTCCACTGGGCAGTGGTGTCATCCTTATAAGAGAACGGAGAGGACTGCAGGCATTGTTGCTACTCTAAGAAGAACTAATCCTCTACAGTTAATATCAGATCTTAGAAAGACACGTCAATCTGTCTTATATGCAGGAAAAGCAGGAGATGCCAGATATCCGTTAGTTGCTTTTCTTCTTTTCATTCATTTAAAAAGTTATTGGTTGTTGAATATGTTTAAATAGAACGAGTAAATCTCTATGTTTCTTCTTCAATCAAAGTTTGTTTTATGGCATGATTTTGTTTCGCCAGTCTTTCTTATGACAAAATGGGATATCTTTCCATGGTGTACTTGCAGATCATAATTTTTTTCTGGTTTTTAGAGTGGTTGTCATTTGCTTTGCAGTTCTGTAACTTTGAATAGCTTTCATTTGCAACTTTGTTATTAACATGCAAATGAATACCATTTGTGATTAACTATTTGAATTAATTTTATTTAACTTAAAAGAAATTTGCTTGTAGGAATCCTTCTTACTTTGGAAGGCTGTGTTTTCTGTCTACTCCAGATGGAGAGAACTGTGGGCTGGTTAAAAATTTGGCTATCACTGCTCTTGTTAGCTCAAAGCTATCGGAAACCATTCTGGAGGTATTGATATCATGTGGAATGGATAAACTGGAAGGGGCTCCTCTCTCCTCGTTGAGCAAAAGGGTAAAGGTATTACTAAATGGGGAATGGATTGGAGTCTGCCGGGATGCTGAGTCATTTGTCTCTAAATTTAAACGATCACGGCGTGGCGGGCAAATCCATCCCCAGGTTAGTGTCAATCGTGAGATTATTGGATATATAGTCCCTACTACTTGATTTTTCTTGCGTGTTGCTTCAACAAATAAACTATAAATTTATTACACAAACTTTGGTTATATTTTCTAAGTAGCAAAACTTTTTCTATCAGTTCACTGATCAAGCATAAATTAGCAGATTTTCTGTTAAGGAATCTTTATGACAATTAGGTTTGTTACAAATAGACATAGTGAAATATTGAAATGGGATTCATGTAACCTTTATCTTTGTGGTGAGATATTAAGAAACATCGGTAATAAATTATCCTCTTGCATAATGCTTTTTTCTATATAGTTATGGTTACATGAACTCCACCATATTGAGGTAATTAGTTAATTAAATTTAGTGTAAAAAAATCAAAATCAAATTCTTGCCGCCATCAAATCCCTTTCATACAAACTTTAGTTCCCAGCCACACATCTCCCTCATCTTCTTATCCTCTCTCTATTGCCTGCAAATGGTCAACGACATTGAAGCCGGCGTGAATTTGTGATGTGAGTTCACTGTAGAAAGCCTGTTCTTAGAGGTGTTGAAGAAGTCAATGGTGAAGAAGTTAGGAATTTGCGATGGGATTTCTGTGTAGGAGGCCCTGATAAGACCAGCAAATTTTAAAGTTGAAGATGAGTTTGTGAAATGAGCTCTCTATTGATCTTCTAGATCATCTAGCTGCCATTGTGTCTCTCTCTGCCTTGCCTCAGCCGCATGTCAGCAAACTCTTGTGCCAACTTCCCTGAGCTTGCAGTTGTCACTAGCTTAGTTGCTCGTTCTCAAATCTCACTCTAATCATTGTCACTCAACCATGACGTGAACTCATCGTCTTCCTTACTAAAATAAGACCACAATCCTTGTTGATTGGCCGTCACGTCCTCCATCTAAACACTTTTGTTTTGCCTCTAATAACTTTGACTCACCACCACACCTTGTCAACAACCTTTTATTTCCTTGTAATAGTAATGAGCCTTTCTTTCTACCGCCTTGACAACTTCTCAGTTGCCCGCAAACCACACATTCATTGTCACAACCTGACCCTTAGGCTTAGAATTTTTATGGTGAGAACAAGTAGTCAGACAATGAAATACAAATTTTATCATTGATTAATACAAAAAGCATTCAAATAAATTGAAAGATCCAATAAAGATTAAAAATATACGTGTAAATAAATTGTGAGTATAATATCTTCCTTTAGCTTGGCTACATCTTGTATAAACATTTTTCATAGTGTCACTCATTTTCTAATCAGAAGCTTGAATCTGAAATGTTTGTTTATAATCAAAGTGAGCTATCAATTAGAGTGATATTTCTAAATTATAGTAATATAACGAGCAAGAAAAATAATATACATATCGATTAAACAAAAATAAATTAATATAAAAAATAAATGACAATTTGCTTATTCAATTAATAATTTAAGGTTATATCTTATTGTTTATATCCGTCATGGGAACATTGTCAAGTTTTACCAATTAAAATTCATCAATATCAATTTTTTTTTCTAAATTACATGGACAGATTTCTAAGCGTCTCCAATTAATACTCTAAGGGGATACACTTCATCAACCAATCATGGAGTAAAGCACAAAATAATCCCTAGCTATTCACATGGGGTCATTTTAGTCCTAGGGTCTATAAGTGTCAAATTAGCCCCCAAAATTTTTAAAGTGTAGCTGCAATAATCCTTTGTTGGGCTTATTTTAACTCGCACTAAAATAGTCTAGGGACTAAATTGATACTTGTTGAAACTCTGCGACTGAATTGACTTCGTTCAAAGAATCAGGATTATTTTGATACTTCTCTCTTCAATCATGTATAAGCATTCAATATAATATGTATATTTCATATTTTTATTTCATTCAATTCAATTTATAATATACTTCTTATAAATAATGCATAATAGTTAATATTATTGAAAAAATTATAACATTCACAATAAAATAATTAATTTATAAAATAACATATAAAACAGTATAAAATTATGCAATTTAATTTAACAAATATCAATTACTACCATGTAATTAGTTTAGAAGAAGCAACATGCTACTATGGTTTAAAAATTTGAATACTCATTTTGATTTCTAAATTTTTACTGTCTTTTCTCTCTTAAAACGTCAGATCCTTATTAGAAATATCTAAGTTACCATGCACATAAACATAAGGTTTCAATATCTTATCTCTTTCTTAATTTAGTTTTCTATTTATTCTGTTTTGCTCTCATAATTAATTGTACTTTTTTTCTAATAAACATTTAAATTATTTAAATAAACATAAAAATCCATGACTTATATTCACCACTACTGACTCTTTTATTGAATACTTAGTGTCATTTTAATTGAAAATTTGATCATTATATATATAATGTTTAGTTTTAGTTCCAGGACAAGTTCATCTGTAAATCTTAGATATATTTAGGTTTATTTTTATTTAATAATATTAATCATTCATAATTATTAAAAAACTCTAATAATAGTCAAAATCTTGGCTATTATTATGTCTCTATATATTTATCGTATAAATGTAATCAATAAACTATTAAACTTCTAAATTTACTCTTAAAGTTAAAAGTTTAATTATTATTATTTTAACTTTGATAAAAAATTTATATTAAAATCATATTTTTTTATTTTCACTAAAAGTAATATTAAGCATAAAATATTAATTTAACTCTCTAATTAATTTATGTAAATTTTTTCTTCTGAATTAATCTTTCAAATGCACGCATGCGTGTGTGTGCAAATATAATATCTTAGTTATCAACCATTTCTCATTAATAAATTTTCATTAATAATGATATCAAAATAAAAAAAAATTCTAACCTCACTGCTTCGACCCTTTGCACGTGAGAATTTTCTTGCCTATTTACTGTGCCCGTGAGTTTGCAATTAAGTTTTGCCTCACGTTCGATCAACGATCGGCTTGCTCGTGACGTTGCCTTCCTCCTTTGCACATTCAATCACTCATGCGTCTGATCGGCTTAAGCCTAAGCCGCCTCTTGCACTCTCTACTCTCAATCCCCCTCTTCCTCAATCCTCCCTTCGGTTTCACACTAGAGATTATTCAACTTTGATTGCTTCGCTTCCTTTATAATGATGAAATTACTAGCTGGCCATCCACGCTTTGACTCCAATGCTTTTTATATCATTCGTCTTTGTCCCTCCTATTATTAGTTGTTAATTAATTATTTTTGGTTTTATATTTTCAAGTATAGAACTTGCAGTTCTAGCAATTACCTCACCTCATTGTCAAGTCGATTAGTAGCTCTGACCACCTTTCTTCATATCATTGACTTTGTTTAGTCATTTTTTCTTAGCCATGGTTTGATTAGGTGATAAATTAAGGGTAAATTCAGCTCACATAAGACCAATATGAAATTCAAATTTCTCATGATCACAGCCAAAGCATACAAGTTTCTTATAAGTTCTTCATGTGTTGAATTATAAACTGCACTTGATAGGGCATAAAATTTTCTGTTAGTGTGGGATAAATTAAATTTTTCTTTTTTTTTTTGACAATCTTCTTGGATGACATAACCTATGACTGCTTATAATGATAGTTAGGTCAGGTTGGGTCGACTACTTCCCATGAATAAAAAATTATAGCATGCAATAAGTAGAGATGATAGAACCTTCGAATCTTGATTGGATTTATCATCATTCACTCCACCAATCTTTCTATATTGTTAATGCTAAATCTCTCCTATTCTGAAATTAAAACTCTTCTATCTTAAGCTATGCATTCAATGCCTATGAAGTGAACTTAATCAAAACTTATTTATTTTCACTAAAGAAGGTAATTACTTATAGGGGATTGCATTTATGAGAAATCTAGAACCATATCATAAAGTTATCGTAAAATGAGAGTAAATTCACATTATATTGCCTTATCTAAAATCTAATCTGCCTTCTAAAAATTTGTTCTGGAAATAATCCTACTTTATTATCCTTGTTTAGTGCTCCATCTAATGTCAGGTTTTCATTGGAGATTGTATGAACAGAGAAAGGACCAATCTATTTTTTATATATGATTTTGTTTAGTGAGAGGTCTGGATACCACAATTAACCCAAGCAATAATAGGAAATCAAATATTATTGCATAATTCAAAATAGAAAAATACAATCTCATAAAAGGAAATAGAAATAACATAGACACGACACACAAACTCAAGTTGTAGTATGTTACCGGGATGGTAGTCGTCAGCTAGGTGGATTGGGATGGGTTCTGGTGGCTGGAATGGTTGGATGATGGTGTTTGCAGCAAGTAGGGGCTTCCGGAGGACTATTTTGGGGACGACTGTGAGTGTAGGGTGGCTGGGAGAGCCCGGAGGCAGCGGCCTGGCTGTTCCAGGTGACGTAAGCGAGGGAAAGGGGATTGTGGCAGGGGGCAGCAAGATGGAGGTCTGGAACAGCGATTGTAGCAGGTATGGAGGGTTGAAAAAGCGAACGGGGAGGGCTGGAACGGTGATGGCAGCGATGATGGACAGCTGGTACAGCAATGGGGAATGCGGTGGACTGCAGAAGGCAAAAGAGGGCTGTCCTGGGTGGCGGCGGCAAGGAAAATGGCGAGACTGTGAGGAAACTGTGGGAAAACAGCAAGCAGAGGCTGTTCCGGGCTGCTGCAGTAGGTAAGGGATGGTCGGAGCGATGGGGGGAGGATGTGGAAGGGAATAGAGAAGATAATTACTACCTCGGGATAGATATAGCCAGAAGACCACTCGAACTTGGGATATGGTCCTCGAAGGGAAAAAGTGAGCAGTTGTCCCAATACAAAGCACACAAAAAAAGTAACCCTAAAACATCCTGAAAGAAAGTATAGGTAATATGATAAATAGGGAGGGCCACACTTCTCTTGGCAGCATCCCAGGCCAAAGGAGGGCCAGCCGACCCCTCCAATTCCTGAACCAGTTCAGTCCAGGTGAGTAAGTGGCATTTGCTGCGCCAATTTTTTGACGCCCCGTGTCATTCCTGGTGGCGGGCGAGGCTTCCAGGCCCCCGTATCAGGTCTGGTCCTGGTATTTTTGTGTGCAAAAAGACTATTCTTAAAGCGTTCCATTTCATTTGGATTTAGGATCAATGCTGGTGAATGGTTTTTTGTATTATCAATACTGTCTACATGAATGCGTGAACGTTTCTTGTTATTAAAAGAAAACAATTCATCTTAAAATTTGTTAGTATCCTATCTACTTGACTTGATTAGATTAATTGGTTTTTAAAGAATATTTTTGTTTAGTTCTTATCCTGTTTGTTTAACGTAGGTGGAAATTAAAAGGGATGACCACCAGAAAGAAGTCCGCATATTTACTGATGCTGGGAGAATCCTGAGGCCACTAGTTATTGTTGAGAACCTGAAGAACGTGAACAAATATAAAGGAGGATTTGCCTCTTTCCAGTCTCTTATGGATGCCAAAATTATTGAACTCATAGGTGTGGAAGAGGAAGAGGACTGTCGAACTGCGTGGGGAGTAAAGTATCTTTTTAAGAAGGATGATAAACAGCCTATCGTTAATTATACCCATTGTGAATTGGATCTTTCATTTCTATTGGCTTTGAGCTGTGGAATCATTCCATTTGCTAACCATAATTTTGCAAGAAGGGTCCTTTACCAGGCAGAAAAACACTCTCAGCAAGCAATTGGCTTTTCAACTACCAATCCTGATATAAGAGTGGACACTCTCACCCACCAGATGTACTACCCACAGAAGCCACTTTTCAGAACTATGACAGCTGAGTGTCTGGGTATGTCTGATTACCGTTTTGGAAAGGGCCATATTGTAAGACCTGAACTTTTCAATGGCCAAAATGCTATTGTTGCAGTAAATGTTCACCTGGGATATAACCAGGAAGATTCATTGGTTATGAATGAAGCTTCAGTGCAACGGGGGTTGTTCCGTACTGAACATTTTAGGAGCTACAAAGCTGATGTTGACAATAAAGAAAATTCCTTGCGTCTTAAACCCAAGGACAAGGTGGATTTTGGTAAAATGCAAAGCAAAAGGGGTCGTGTAGACAGCCTTGAAGATGATGGTCTGCCATATGTTGGTGCATATCTAAATAGTGGAGATATTGTTGTAGGGAAGGTTGCGGAATCTGGAGAAGATCATGGTGTAAAACTGAAGCACACGGAGAAAGGTGTGGTGCAAAAGGTGCTGCTTTCTTCTAATGATGAGGGGAAGAACTTTGCTGTTGTGACATTGAGACAGGTTTGTTTTTTTTTCTTTTTTTTGGTATCTGGTCGTACTACCCTTCGCTGGGAATTTTTTTAATATTTTTAATCTTGCTTATATTTAAAGTATTCATGTCATAGTTTTTTTTGTCAATTTTTATGTTTGTTGTTGACAACTTAATACAACTCTCTATTTTTCACATTCAGGACTTGGGACCAATGACAGTGTAAAAAAATGATCTTAATTTTTTAGCATTAAATGAAAGTATGACACTCACTAGGACACAATCGATGGAGCAAAATGATTCATTCGACCGACCTCACTTAATGACAAAAGCTTCTTGTTGTTGTTGTAATCCTGCTTGGATGTGAACTACTAGGGAGTCTTAAGGACTTTATAATTTCTGGAAAATTTGTGTAGTATTAGGATTAAATTTGTTTTAGCATTTGAAATAAACCTGCTCACGGAGTCTGGGATATTCTAGTCCTTATTACAAGTGGGACTGTTTGAAGCAGTGAGCAGGTTGCCTCCATCAAGCTTCATAGCTTTAAATCTACCCTCTCCATAGCACATATGGTTGTTGATGCAGTGCAATAAAACTAAGTTTAGTCAAGATAAATGGACTTGTCATAGCCTAAAGAAAATGAGTAAAATAGGGCTCGAATGGACGTGAATACGTATGATGTCTCTTATAATGCTGACTTTTTATATGTTATTAATATATTGATGTGATAACCCTATGCAAGCAATAGTGCTTATCCAGGGACTTTACTCTTTGGACATTTTAATGACAATTTCTTATCATAAATAAAAGGTCTGTTTGGGGCGACTGTAGCTTATTAAAAAGTTGTTGCAGAACAACTGTAGAGAAATCTGCTGCGCAGAATTTCCGTGCAGAAGCTGGTTGTCAGTTTATTTTTTGTAGTTTTGAAACTGTTGTGTTTTAGTTGTTTCTGAACAAATCACATTTCAGCCCCTTTACACAGCAAAATGTACTCATCAACCAAAACATTGCTATTGCACGACAAAATATACCACCTTTTATCCATTTTTTATGAGAACAAAATATACACAACTCCGGAAACATTGCTATTAACAAATCCACCATAATATTTCATCTATATTTCAAATTTTCACTCAACAGCAACAAACCTTTATCCCACTAAGTGGGTTCAGCTACATAATTTGTTTTCTTCATTGCGTCCTATTGAGTGTCATATTTTCATTTAATTCTAATAAAGTAAAATCATTTTTTATACAATATGTTCAAGTCTTTCTAGGTATATCTCTGCCTTTCTTAACATAAGTCGAATCTAAAACATCTACTCTCCTAATCGGATCATCAGATGGTCGACGTTTAGTATTACCAAACAATCTAAGGCCACCCTCTCTAATTTTGTCCGCCACTGGAGCTACACTAACCCTATCACAGATATATTCATTTCACATTTTGTTTCTAAATGTAAAGCCACTTATCCACCTAAGCATTCTCATCTTGGCTTCTTTTTTGTGCTTCTCTTTTAAAGGCCAACATTCAGCGCCATAGAGCATTGCAGGTCTCACCACCATCTTATAAAATTTTTCTTTCAGTCTCAGTGGTAGTTCCCTATCATACAATAGGACTGAAACATTCCTCCACTTCAACCAAATTCAACCAAAACTTCAACCAAACAACTTGAATTCTACTAATAACATCTCCATCTATATCACCATGACTTTGAACAATGGACTCGAGTTGTCTAAAGCGTTCACATCTATTAATAATTCGATCTCCGTAGCATTTTCTCCAACCCTTTTAATTTCTTAAATACATAAGATATTCATCTTTCTATGAATCATAATATCAACTAATTCTATGAATTCACCTGTGAGAGTACCTATATTTCAAGATTCTATCCTAATATTAGTTTTATGGACTAGCTTCTTTACTCGCATTCGTCTGTAATGTGTGAATTTTTACTTATTTGACACTACACCAGGACGCCGGTGTAACGACCCTGCACACTTTTCATTGTATTCAGGTCGTGCAACGCGTTGCTTTCAGGGGACGCCATAGTATTTACACAATGATAAAAAAGATTCATGTCATGATTTTTCGACAAATTTTACGCTGGTCGTCGACTACCTAACACAACCCTCAACTTTTCACATTCGGGGCTTGTGAACTGGCAATGATTATGTTTTTCAAATTCTCACTCAAATGTTAAAATTCATGATAAAATTTCAATCCATATTCATAGCATATACAACATCTGAAATATTGTTGTTAACAAATTCACTGCCATCTTTCATCCAATTTTCAATTTCTCACTCAAGTATAAAAATTCATGATAAAATCTCAATCTATATTCATGACATAACATCTGAAACATTGTTGTTAACAAATCCACCACCATCTTTCAGTCACTTTTCAAATTCTCCCTCAAATATCAAAATTCATGATAAAATTTTAATCTATATTCATAACATATACAACATCCGAAACATTACTATTCACAAAACCAACACCAACTTGTATCCATTTCCAAATTCCCACCCAAATATCAAAACGATATCGGGTGGAGCAAACCACAAACCATGCTTTTGGGTGCTAGATATGTAATTATCCCAATAAAACTAAAAGGAACAAGTAAATCCACAAACTGAACAGACAAAAACGAATTTGAAATCGCAAAGCATAAACCAAACAAAGCCTCCAGAAAAAGGAGAAAAAAAGATGTCTCTGGTGCTATGTATGTAAAAATCCCAAAATGAGAATCTCTTTGCAAACCATATGCCTAACAGAGCAAAGTTACCAAGAATAGATGAGGGGTAGAAGATACCAGTGGAAGAAGGAACCAAACGCTATGAAACCCTCGTCACAGGAGTCGGTGAAGGAAGGAAAAAGACGAGAGTATAAAATACTTTAGGGAAAACGAATACGGGACAGGGGGGAGGGGCGGGGGGGGGGGGGGGGGTGCATGAGAGTAATAGAGAACCGGAAAAAGCGCAAGCGTACCGCGCAGTTTGTTGTCGGGATTATTGGGAGCGTTTAATAAAAAACACTCGTGCCTTCCAAAACAAACGACCGAATTTGCAACGGGGTGTTGCGCCATACCATCACCGCCGCGCCAAACAGACCCAAAATCTTTAGATTGGATGGATGATCGATCCATGTAGAGAGTAGTATGATCAATTGAATTATGAGACAATATGATTATGGATCATGTATGATTGCACTTTTTAAAGTTATTCGGTGTCTTTTTCTAGACACCAATTTTGTTATATTGTTGTACACCTATGAACTAGTTTATACATAATTTTTAAATATTTTTACGCATTATATTGAAATGAACATTGATTGCTCATCATCCATTTCTCTCTCAACCTCCTTGAAGTTTTATCCCATTTCCCCCTTTCTATCTGTTGGCTTTGAGCTCTTCCTTCATCATTTTAGTGTGTGTGTGTGTGTGTGTGTGTGTGTGTGTTTGTGAGGGAGAGAGAGAGAGAGGCCATAGTGGTTAATTCGAAGCCAATTTTGTTAGGGGTCTTTCCAGCTGAAATATAGGACACTAATTCTCTACCTTAATGGTCAGTTTTTTTTATTCCTCACATTTTTTATGTGTTTGTTAAAACATTTCTGATAGATTTTCAACGGATTTTATAAATGAAATTTTGATGTCTCATATTTTCTTATTCCTATGTATTGTTATCTTGATTTGACGAGGGATTGATGTGATTGCTATGCTCCAATGATGATTAAATCATGTATTTGCTTTATTTCTTATTTATAATGTCGTTCATGACAATGATAGATTTGGCTATCGATCATGTTGCATGTTGTACCATATTTAACTGTTGATCTCCATATAATTTTCATGACACAACGATCATACCAAAAATTTCTACGAAGGGTTATATATAATAGAGGCGACCAACAATGACGGCTCCTATATCAAGTCTAAATTATTTCGATCAATGACAAGTCTGCCCAGTCAATGTTAGTTTGCGAAATGATTTTTGTTGAAACAACAAAAAAAAATATTATGGGTCCTGCGTGAGCACAAAATGCGATATATGTGTGTGTGTGTGTGTGTGTGCCGCTTACTCCGACCTATTGGTTGGCATCCACAGTATAAGATCCCTCAGGTCAAGGGTTTGAATCCACAAGTTGGTCTTAAGAAGGTGGTACTCGAATTGTTAGGCACATTAGGGGTGGCTATAGGTTCGTATAATAGCCTCTGGCCATTCCTTTAAATATATATATATATATATATATTATAGAAGGTAAATTCATTGATGTAAAATAGAATATACAAAGGTTTTAGTGAGTGGGTACAAAGAGCCCATTCACAGGGAATACAACTCACTCAAAAATAGACTTTAAAATACTCGTATACCAAAAAAAATAATCGAAATACTCCTATTCATGGTGGGTGGATTTACCACTTCCCTCCCCCTGGTTTTAGGGAGAGAGTCCAACACCAAACTGGGATGTGGGCTTCCGCCCGAAATTATCAAACAGTTATCCTGAAAGTTCTTGAGTTCTAGCATTCCTTTTTTCTTCTTCCTAGATGTGTAAACTTGTCATTCATCTGCCAGTGTTTATCCCATCTGATCTATTTGTGAATCTTCGATGGAGAGCTCACTCTGGGGGGTATGTTGATTCATAAATTGCTGAGCCGTCTCAGCCTGCAGCACACCTTGATCATGGCGCTCTTTCAGGGCTTGATTACTCTCTTCTCTTGCGATAGATGATTCCAAAACACATTGGCTAACATCTACTACAACCAAATTCATAGTATTTATGATCTGAGGAAGAACTGTCTCAATAGCAGTGGGAAGTAGCTGCAGATCTGGTTAGTGAGGAATAGCCTGATGAGACAAATTTTCATTCAACATTTCTGGAAGATCTTTAGTTTCTGCTATATTTTCCTTCACTTGGGTGATGTTATTAGAAACTGCAGAATCTAACTGCACAAGAAGGTTGGATCTCAAATGTGGATGAAGTCTGAAACATTTGGCAGGTGTGTGCTCAATCAGCTTACAGTGATTACAGTAATAGGTATTTGTTCTGCGACAATTGACTGTCAATACCCATTGTGGGCAGTACCAAACCATATTTCTTCCACATTAGGGAGGGTGATATCACTTTCAACAAGAATCCTTGCGACCGAAGGCCTAGATAAGTTGAAGGTGTGTATGTCCAATTTCATAGGTCTCCTTAATGCACCTTCAATAGAATAAAGGACTTGATAATTAAAGTAGTGCAACTTTAGGCCAGGTAGTTTAAATCAGATTGGAACTATAGGGGGTTCTTGGCTAGGATCAAATTTAGGAGACCATTTGAGAAATTTCATAAATTTCCCATCAATTATCATATACTTGTCCAATTTCATAGGTCTCTCTAATGCACCTCCAATAGAATAGAGGACTTGGTAATTAAAGTAGTTCAACTTTAGGCCAGGTAGTTTAAACCATATTGAAACTATAGGGGATTCTTGGCTAAGATTGAATTCAGAAGATCACTTGAGCAATTTCATAAATTTTCCATTAATTGTCATATACTCCTTGAAATATATTTTGGCATAGTTTTCTACTTTAGATAATTGTATCATCACATGTCTCTAAAAAAGGAGATCAACATGTTCCAATAGTTTCAGATCTTCTAAAGCATTTTGAACAATTTTCATTTTAGTATGTCCCAATTGGAACTTCCCAATGAGGGAAAATTTGCGCTTATCAACTAGGTTGGAAACTTCAACCTCAGAGAAAAATAGAGCTAGTTTGCCACTCTTTCTACTCGCCTTACAATCCCCCTAGCCTTCAAATTGTTCATGATAAACTTGAGGGAAAACCTTATCTGTTGATCTCACAGAGCCAACCATATCAACAACAGAAGCCTTCCCAAGGTATAAAACTAAAGCAGCCAATGATTGAGGAGGAACATAAGCCATAGAGCTGAGAGTCGAACAACGTGTAGCTACTGGGTTTGAGTCGTGACTTCTATCGGAGCTCTCGTGCGTGTTGTTGTTGTATAAAGCCTAAAGCTTTCTTTGCTGCTCGATCCGCAGAGCAGGGATCAAGCGGTGCGGGAAGATCACAACAAAAAAAGGATCGTGACACTGTGCAAGGCAAGCTCGCGATAATTGAAGGAGAGGCGAGGTGTTAGGAACAGTGAAGAGTGCAGTCAAGGAGAGAGCAAACACCGAATAGCTGAGGAGACCCTTTCTTCTTCGAGCGCAGACGACTAAAGGGAACAGGTGATTCAGTGTGGAAAAAGTTGGAAATCATCCTTGAACGAGCAAGTGAAGTCGATGAGGCGCGAACTCTTCTTCTTCAAGCACGACGAAGGACAAAACAAACGAAGGATGACGAAGCAGACGATGTCGAGGCGCAAACTCTTTTGACGACTAAGCGAGAATCAACGAAGCAGACGCCAGAGTTCGTCATGCGGCGAAACCATAGTAGAGCCTCCCGCGATGAGTATCAATATATATATATATATATGCTGCAAGCCGTAGCCTGTTGGTTGGCGAGGTTCATTGTAAGTCCCCTTAGGTCACGAATTCGATCCCCTTTGGCGCAGAGTTCTCGAATAATTAGGCACATGACGCGGGCTCTCATTATTGGGCCTCTACCAAATATCAATTTCCTTTTGACATATATATATATATATATATATATATATATATCTATATATATGATCAAATAATTATATATGTATAATTTAACAATACGTCTATTAATATATACTAAGCTCTATATTATTTATAAAAAAAAAAGCAAAGAAATTAAAAAATCCCTCTCCGCCTTTCTTCTCCCACAGAAGCCTTCTTCCCTCTGCCGATCACCACCCCAACTCCGCCATCTCCTTTCTTCCGTCGATGAGCTTCCGTAAGTATTCTAACTCTTGTGCCTCTCCCATGCAGTTCTTCATGTGTGAAACCCTCCGGTCGGCGAGCTATCACACAACAACACTTTTTTCCGACGATCCATTCTTCGTGTTGAAAATCAATCAGCCGAGCCAGATCTCCCTTCTCTTACTCACACAACAATTTTCTCCTCATCCTCATGCAAAAAAGAAACCAACAACACTATAGCCTGCCACCTCCATCTTTGTAATTCGGCGAGCTCCACAGCTTCATGCCTTCATCCACTCTTCTGCAATTTTTTTGTTAGATCCACCTCATTGCCGCAATGCTCCATCACCAGAACCTGCAACCAACTCCCCAACAGCCATTGTGCCTCCCTTTCCAATTTTCACACGAAGCCCGCAGCTCACACCGGCATCTTTCCCATCCCGCAAAAACAGCTGCAGCCCACTGCTGTTCTCCTCAGCGCACGCCCAAACTCTTTCAATGGCATCGCCCACTGCTTTCCTGAAAACCCACAATAACCCGTTCTCTCTCTCACCCAAGCAGCAGCCTGTCCACCTCTTTCACCTGCATGCAACCTGCTGGCTGTTGCTCCAGACTGTGAATGGCTCAAACAATAATTTGTTTGCTGTCCTTCAAGCTAATCTCACCTCTATTACAGCAGCAAACCAAATCCCATGCAGCCCCAATCGTCCTCCTTCTCTTCTATCTCACGTGACTCCCGTACCTGTTCACCATCTTGTAATGTGCGAAACCCATCCAAGGAGATCTCCGCTTTCCTTGATAACAATAACAAATCATCAACCTGCTTGTTTCGCCGGCAGCTAGCCCGACACCTCAATCTCCCTTGACAGTTGAACTTCCTTCAGCCAAAATCAGCTCTACATGTTGCTCCCTATGACAAAACCTCAGCCTATTTTGGATATTTATGCAGGTACTTGAAGGTCAACTCTAGAAGTAGCAGTTTGGGGTGTCCATCTCGGCGGGGAAACACTGTTTTGCTTTTCACAGGTACCTAGAGACCCATGCACGCTTTTAGGTTGTGGGTTAAAATACCCTCTGGCCGAGGTGTCTTACAATACCTATCATACATGTCTTTTTAGCGAGGTGGGAAGGTCAATCACTCATCTTACCTCCCCACTGGAAGAGAGGATGTTGGAGTGTTGCCAAAATTCAGACTGATAGGGAACCTTAACGTAAACAATACCTAAACATGAGTTGAAAAGAACAAAATAAATACTTCAACTGATAATTAAGTTAAAATTCAATTCCAAAATAAAAAAAAAGTTCCAAATTGAAAATTAAAAATGAAATTTGAACGCTAATCAAAACCTACAAGGGACTCGATAGCTCACCTACGAGGGCGAATACAACCTGTAATAAACTCAGTCACTCGGCAGTAAACATAAGCAAGACCTACAATGAATTCGTAGCCCGCCCGCTAGCACGTTCAAAATTCTTTATTAAATATTCAAAATATTTTGTTGTGATTCTAATGCAAAAAATTAAACGTGTACCCTAAACCCTAAACTTCTGAAATATTTGAATTAGCGTGTAAGTGCACTATACAAATGCACCAAAGTCTAGACAATTACATTAGGCAAATGAATCAAAATGCATGCTAATATGCTTACACAAACACATCAAAATATGTGCACTTGACATCTTAACTCCCTCGTGCTCCGACCATCGTACCGAAAGCTCAATCATACGGTTTGAGAATGCTGCACTAGCTTAAATTAAACTGAATATTAAAACATTGACTTTGAAAAAGTGTTTTGAATGCTTAAAACATCCATTTTACCTATGCTCTAAATAGCCTACAAATAAGCAAATTTTACGAAAAAAAAATTCTTTTCAAAATTAGATCTGAATATAAAATTATTCGTGCTCTTGATCTATTCATCATGTCCATAGGATAAGTTCATTAAGTCCCACTGGCTCTGTCTAATCTTTCTTCTAATAAGGACTGAAGTTCATGAGACTGAGTGACACTTAGTCATTTTGATCCTTCTCGGCGTAGGGATAGAAATTGAACATTAGTTTATATAAGAAATGGGGTGGATATTTTATCTCTAAATTCACATAAAATTATCAATTCTAAAATGAATCTTCATAAGCAGATCAGAGTTGATAAGTTCAAATTTCAATTAATATTCTATGATGATCGAGTTGATTGAAAATTTCAACTATAGGGGTTTACTCTCAAAGCTAAATTTCAAAATTCATTTAAAGGAATTCAATCCATACAATTCTTGAACCCGATTCTTTGTGGGTTGGACAGAGTCGACAAGGTTCAAATTAAATGATCAATCACTTCTTAATGATTGCTGTCAAGTTGATATAAAATCTCAACCGGAATGGTATAATTTTCAAAATCAATTTACAATAAATATCTACTAAAATTTAACTATCACAATTTAGAACCCAATATTCTATCAGTAGGGCAGAGTTAACTATCAAATCAAAGGTCCAATTCAAATATGTTCAAAATTCCCATTGATGGCCAAGTTGATAGATGCTTTCAATCGAAGGGGTTAATTTTAAAATTAAGCTTCAAAGTTCAAATTTTATTTGAAATTCAATCATCAAAATTATTGAACCCAATCCTCCGTAAGAAAAAATGAAGTTGACAATGTTCAAATTTTATAAATTCCCTGATAATGAGAGAGTTGATAGAAGATTTCAATCGAATGGGTTAATTTTTCAAAGTAAGCTTCAAAATCTATTTAAAATTCAATTATTTCAATTCGTGAACTTGATTCTTTGTAAACATGATAGAATTGATAAGGTTCATATTCAATCATGTCTCAATCCTAAACCCAATCCTTTGCAAGCAATATGACATGGTTCAACTCTGGTAAAAATTAATAAAATTCTAAAATTCATAAAAATTATTAAATATTAAAATTAAAAAAAACCATAAAAATTTAATAAATAAAAATTTATCCTCTCCGCACTAGTTTGTCAATGACGATAAATTTATGATTGACCTCAGCTTACATAGAGATAATATCATATTAAATATACTACTATATTTACTCTCAAATCAATCAACACCAGTAAGGACGTGGCCCGTGCCTTCTGTCTGCGTGGCTTAGCGAGCTCGCTCCACAAAAATTGATTAAGACTTGTTCCCTCTGATCTGGTTGTTGTCAAAAATGACATCATTAAATTACGGTCACGGTTGTGGCTTGTTGGTTCTTCAACGACTCTCTGCTCTGTGAGACATGAATCATATGATATATTTGATATGAAACAAAACTTTCTATTATCCAAGCTTGACTCAAAGTAGTCCTCTTAGATAAACATTACCCTTGGTCTATAAGATGCTTTTGGACAAAGTAACCCATTGTTGTTGACTAGGATCCTTCGGTCAGGTTGGGTTGATTACCTCCTTGGACTAAGTAAACCATGGTTCAAAATAGCCCAAGATGGAGTCATGAGATCTTGATCGGGTTCACATCATTCCCCTAACAATATGCTTTTAAGCGCAAAATGATAAATTCTTATAATCTAAAAATTTAACCAATTTCATAACATAAAACTCTGAAGTGCTGCCATTATTCGCTGAGTAATCAACGCCTGCTATTAATCGAAACTGCTCTCTTGTTATCGAGATGGGTAATTAACCATAGGGCCTTGAGCTAATAAGAAACCTCAAACCTCATATAAACAACTCCTCACAAAATGAGTGTTAAATATCTTGGTAGTGTCTTATCTATAATCTCATTTGGGTTGCACAACCATGCTTGTTTAATAAAGGGATATATTCACTATACAATAAAGCTTTGGGTTGTGCACAACCATGCTTGTTTAGTCAAGGCGTCTGGGTGAGTCATCTGCGGTACTGCAGACTAATCAGGGGTCAATGCTCCACCAAGTCTCTGGAGGTAAACAATGTGAAGTTTCTCTTTTATTCTCCCTTCTTTCGTCCTCTTACCTCCATAAAACAATGTATATAAACTCCTCACCATAAACATTGTTCTGGCCTTTTGCATTGGGTATGCGGTGCCTTATGTCTTCTAAACCTTATCTTCACCATAACATTTACTGGAGTGGAGGGCAGAGAAATGCATTTTTGTTTTCCAAGTAATAATGTAGGATAATGTGGCTATCTTAGGAAAATCTCTTATTTATTTCAGTTTTTAAATCATGTTGAGTAATTTGATAGTTATGTAGAGAGGGACGGCGGTTGTCTTTCGTTTCAAGTCCTCGTTTACGGGAAGTTGTTTGCTTCCGATAGCTGAGCATGAAAGAGGTGCCGTGAAGAGCAAGATATTATATCCAACAAAGCCATCAGCTGTGTCATATTAATGGAATAAAGTTAGGTTTTGAGGGGTTATAAGTAAAAATTAAAATTAATGCAACTTTGATTAGGAAGAAAAATCGAAGTTAGATGCTTTTTGTTTCACAATCGTTTATAAAAATTTCCTTGGTGTTCCAAATAAATTTGCTTTTCCTTTTAGGGGTATTTACATACATACCACACAATTCGTGCGTCTTACATATATAACACCTAATCACCATATTTACAGGCATACCACTCAAATCTTTAATATCACATAAAAAATACCACAATCACTATCTTTTTAAAAAGTGAGATGCATCTTTTCATGCATGGGTTTATGACATCAAGGTGTTATAAGTGTAAATATCAAACTTTAAATGTTAGATATGTAATATATATGAATAGTGTGGTATTTATGTAAATTTTCCTTCCTTTTATTAACATTCCTTAATTCTTCTTTCTATCACTCAGCATAAGAACATTGCCTTGACATATGTTAGCTCGTGCATCAATAATTACATGAATCTTTTTTTTTTCTTACATGCCCTTAAATGGCTGAAGCTTTATCCTCTTTTTAAGGAAAATTTCGAGTATACATGACTACGAGGGTGGAGGGGTTGTCTTCTGTTTTAAATCCGCACGTGTGAGTGATTATTTGTTCATGTTAATCAAACATGACGAAGGTGTGGTGAAACCGTTAGCTAAGAAATCATATAAAACCAAGGCATTTGGCCTTGTCAGATCATTTTCTGGAGCGCATTTAGGCTATTTAAAGCATTTACAATGAAAATTAAAGTTCTGTATTTTTTATTTGGAAGATGAATAGATTTTGCACGTTATTGCTAAAGAAAAGTATACAAATGATTACGATTGCTCTGATTAACCTCAACTTTTCATCATACAATGACTGTAGCTCATTCTCTTATGGTTGCAGGTTCGTTCTCCTCGTTTGGGGGACAAATTCTCAAGCATGCATGGCCAGAAAGGGGTCATTGGTCTACTGGAGCACCAGGAGAACTTCCCTTTCACTCGTCAAGGCATAGTACCTGATATTGTCATCAACCCACACGCCTTCCCCACCCGGCAAACACCAGGTCAATTGCTTGAAGCTGCTCTTGGGAAAGGAATTGCTTGCGGAGGTTCAACAACATATGCCACTCCTTTCTCTACCCCCTCCGTTGATGTCATATATGATCAGCTGCAACGGTATGATGTCGATTTTTCGATAAATTCCTTAATCATAATAAAAGTAGATCCTGTGATTTATGGATTTCCTATATTTACTTTGTTGTATATTTATTTGAAGGGCCATTTACATGCATACTATTATGGGTGTAAATGGGCCATTGATTAATTTTTATTTGAAGTGGGTCATGTTCAAAATAGCTCACAAACATTTTTTTCATGTTCGGCTCAAAAAAATGTTCGAAAAAAATGTTCGTGTTTGTTTTCAGCTTATGTTCGGCTCGATTTAACTTGTTTAAATTAATTAGAAAAATGGATAGAGTGAGCTAGATTCAAATCTGCACCATTTCTATGCGATAAAAAACACAATCACATGGCCACAAGAGTTGCAGCGATTTAAACATTGATATTAATATATATAATATATTATTATATAAATACTATATATAATTTCTTTATTTTGAGCTAAAATGAGGCGAACATGATGGAACAAAGGGTTGTTTGTGTTCGGCTCATTTATAATTCAAGCTCAAAAAAAGTATTCATATTCGGCTCACTTATTTAAAGAACAATTCAAAAATGAGCTACTTAACGAGTCGAACACGAGTTGTTCGCGAACAATGAGCTTGTTGACAGCCCTGCATACATATATAGCATGCAAACTTTACCTTTTACGCTTTTACCACTCAAATCTTTCATATCGAATCAAAAGCATCACATTTTCAACTTTTAAAAAGTGAATGGACCTTTTCCTGTATTGAGAAAGTGGAATATATCTAAAAATTAAAGTTTAGGTGCTAGATATGTAAATACATAAGAATTGAGTGGCATGTATGTATGTCTTCCTTGTTTGAACTTCTAAGGTATAGGTTTCCACCCGTCTTAATTACAAATAGCTAGACTTTGGCGCCTGTTGTATTCAGGTCCGGGTTTTGTCGATGGGGAAGCGAAAAGGTTATAAATGGCCGCACAGGGGAACTGATGCAGAGTATGATCTTCATGGGCCCAACCTTCTACCAAAGACTGATACACATGGCGGAGGATAAGGTGAAGTATCGGAACACCGGCCCGGTCCATCCACTCACCCGGCAGCCGGTGGCCGACCGGAAGAGATTCGGCGGTGTTAAATTTGGGGAGATGGAGCGTGATTGCTTGCTCGCCCATGGGGCAGCCGCAAACCTCTACGAGAGAATGTTCACACTCAGCGATTTCTCTCAGATGCACATATGTCAGATCTGCAAGAGGGCTGCCAACGTCATACAGAGGCCGGTGTTGGGTGGTCGGAAGATTAGAGGACCTTACTGTGTGTTCTGCAAATCAGCAGAAAATATTGTGAGAATCAATGTTCCATATGGTGCAAAACTTTTATATCAGGAACTTTTCAGTATGGGTATCTGTCTTAAGTTTGAAACAGAGGTTTGAGGTGTTTGGCTAAGCTTTCTGAACTGAGAATTCGGGATGTAGTCTTGTGGTCTGGATGTTTTAGTTATGCTTAGCTGGTTAGTTTTGGCTGCCATGGCTGCCTGCTCAAACAATTTGATGTTGAGGTTTAACTATGTGGTTAAAATGACTGCCATTCTGGCTCATGTAGATATTATTATGTAAGGCTTTTGCATCTGGTAATTATTTAAGTTTATCCTTGTTTTTTTTTTTAAGTTTTTTGGGCCTTAAGTTCATCGTTTACATGAATTAATGATGGGAATAATATATTTCAAATACTTGTTAGTTAAAATGCTAAATGTAGAGTATTTAAATATTTTTTTTTGTAGCATGTGCCTTTATCCCACAAGTCAGTGATTTTACCCATCAGATTGGTGGTTTTACTAAATCACTGATCATGGTTGGTTAGCCATGACTTATGCTAAATAATAAGTCAAGACAATTATACAAGTGGATCTTATAAGTAGTCACACGTATATACGAGTCTCGTGAAGTAATTTTTAATCTTTTTTGGTACTTTATTCACGCAGCTTCAAAGATTTTATGAGTAAATTGTTAAAATTAGTTTGCACAAGGAAGACCGTTCGGAATCTGCATTAAGTTCTCTAGATAAATCTTTTATTTTTATTCTTCAAATTTTTGTTTGTTCTCTATTATATAGGATCTTGTAAGCATTTCTAGTAAGGTTTCAATATTGCTTGTTGATGTGTGATAGAAGATTCCCGGTGTAGAGTGATTATTTGGAGTCTTAGTGTTATATGAAAGTTTAGCAAACAGTAAGATAATAAAAGAGTAGCAAGAGGAGATGTATCTACATTTTATGTGGAAAATTTTGGAAAGAAAAAATCTTGGAGCTTGGTCTAAAATAATTCACTTTTTTATAGTGAGAAAAAAATGCTCACTCTGCTCCTGAGTGAGGGAAGATGAATTATAAAATTAATGTACAATGATATTTTAGCAATAATAGTCATAACGAGTAGTGAAGGTCCTAGTCGATTACTATGAAGACGAGTTCGTCGTGAATGTTGTAAATGGTGATTGTAGATCCAGTTTGTCGTAAAGGCCGTAGTTGAAAGCTATGATAATGATTGGCCATGTAGGCGGTAGATGGTTGCTTCTGGGTTATCTGTTGGTCATAAAGATTGTAATAGAGAGCTATAGAAGTTATGAGCTGTGTAGATTGTAATTGGTCACATAATCCGCAATGGTGAGTTGTGAAGACATCCACAAGCTGTAGAGACCGAAGTTGGGAGTTGTGTAGGCCATGTACCATTTAGATTATAGTTGGTCACGTAGCTCGGAATGGAGAGGTGTGATAACAATCGCAGGTTGATGGGGCCGGAGTTGATAAGTGTGTGAGCTATGAGCCGCGTTGGATGTAGTTGGCCACGAAAGTCATAGTACTGAGCAGTGAAGTTGAGAGCTACATGAGACATGAACCATGCAAGCTATAGTTGGTCACGTAAGCCGTGATTGTGAGCTGCATTAACATTCGTAATCTGTAGATGCCGGAGTTGAGAGCTATGTGAGCTGTGAGCTACGTAGATTGTAGTTCGTCACATAGGTCATAGTGGGGAGAAGCAATGACATTTGTATACCACAGAGACCAAATTTTGGAGCTGCATAAACTATGATAACCACTATAGGATGTAGAGGCCGGAGTTGAGAGTTGCATTAGTTGTGATAATGTTTGTATGTCACATAGGCCGGAGTTTATAGACGCATGAGTTGTGAGTCAAGCAGGCCATAATTTGTCATGTATGTCATATTGGTAGGTTGTAATTATATTTGTAGTTCACAAATGCTGGAGTTGAGAGTCATGAGTTGTGAGTCATGTAAGTCATAGTTGTTAGTGATGATTTGCAATAATGTCCATAGGCCGCAGAGGCCGGAGTTGAGAGATGTGGGCTTGGAGTCACATAGGTCATAGTTTGTCACATAGGCCGCAATAATATTTACAGGCCACAAAGGTCGAAGTTAGTAGCTACATAAAATGTGATCACACCCGTAGGTCTTAGAGGTCGAAGTTCGTAGCTACATGAAATGTGGTAAACGTTCGTTGTCTATAGAGACCAACGTTGGGAGTTGCATTAGCTGTGAGTGACATGCTAAAATATATTACTTTTATTTACACATTTAATTCTTATTTTTAATTATATTGCGCTTTAATGAAAGATATTTTTGATGTTTTTGGTTGCAAGTACAATAAATAGAGCAATTGGAGCAAACGGAATGAAAATAAAGCAATTTGGAGTCAAAGGAAGCAAAAAGACCAAAGTTGACCTAACGCCTACGCGCTAGGATTTGACCCCTACGAGCCAGAGTTTGGCACCTAGGCACCAGAAACGGTTTTCTAGAAGGTTCAATAAATGTTGAAGGGGTGCGAAGTGACTCTTGATGATTTTGAGAGCTCTATTTAAAGTGACTTCTGAAGAGTCCAAGAGAGAGTTTTTTGGAGGAAGAGCTTTTGGGAGAGAGGGAGAAGGGTTTGGAAGTTCTTGGAGGCTTGAAGAATTTCCTTGGTGGCTTGCTTAGCTTTGGAGGAAAAGAGAAGTGAGAGATATCTTCTTCACTACAGTTCTAAGTGAGATTTGAGCGAAATTTTAAGGAGAGTGGGTGATTCAAAGGAACTAAAATGATTTCTTGGAAAGGAGTTTGATAGAAGTTTTGTATTTTATTTATTTTACTTAATCTTGTTTTTGTAAACTTATATTTATCTATAAATCCATGTGTTGTTGTGTCTTCCTCTTAAGATTTAAGTGGTTTCTTTTGTCTTTCTCCTTATAAAGAGAATAATTATGTGTAAGAATAAAGTTTAGTAGAAGTGCTTTTAATTCCATAAATTGTGATGATTTAAACTCATGATTTAAACTCTATGCTTAACTCTATGCTTAATTTACTTATTGATCTTACCAATTGATTAGTTAAAATTTGTTGTGAAACATAATGACCCAAAAGGGTTATGCTTTCCTCAACATAGTAAGAATTACATTTAGTCTCATGGATGAAAATGTAGTCCATGAGATTAAGTGCAAATAAATAGGGAAATAAGTTTTGATGAGTGTAAATTGGAGAGTTTAGAGGGACAGACTAAAATTTCTAATTTGATCCAGATGTTTGGAACCTAAAGAGAGATGTTAGCCTTCAGGTGAAGGGTACGTGGGAACTCTAGAGTGACAGCTGGTATCTTCCCAGCCTAACCACGGGGTCAGGGACTTAACTTCAGATTAGCCAATGTTCTTTATGCACTCAAGAGAGGGTAAAGTATAATTATGCTTTTATTTGACACAATACATTAATTTTAGTTAAAATTATTAGATTTTTACACTGATTATAAACTCATTGCAAGGGGAATGATGTTTTATGCAATTTGAACTCTTTTGTACTTTGTTAGTTTAGAATTGCTTAATGGTAACTTTACATTTTAGCTTTTTTAGATTGTCTTGCATTTGTATTCTGCATTTGTTTAGCTTACTTAGCATTCCTTTTAAATTTTGTAGGATTAGTTAATACACAAAAAAACTTCATCATTTACTAAGTAAGTTTACTACAGTTTAAAGAGGGTTTTACTAAAGTCAGCCTACAAGAGTTTTGCTTATCTCTGTGGGATCGATACTTATGACTCCATTAGGTCCCTATATTACTTGAACGTTACGTATATTTGTGTAGTACCCCTAGTGTGTGAACCATTTTATTAATTTTATATAATATTTAATCTTGCTCATTAGCCTTAATATAAATTGGGTCAAGCTTATTGGCCATCGTTCAGGACTTAAATAATTGCGTAATTGGTTGGGTAAAGTTTTTTGGTGTCGTCACCAAGGATAGCAATGAAACCTTTTGACTTGGGAAAATTTTTATTTGTACTATAGAATTATTATAGAAAAACTCTAGTGTTGTTCATATACGTGCTTGTGTGTGTGTGTACTATTTTAATTTATGTGTTTTGCTGGTTTTTGTTATTTATCTTTAATGGTGTATGCGTAGTACGAGATCTAAAGGATTAGTGCTTTAAGATTCTGAGTTAGAGCGAACTATTAGAAAAATTAGAAAACAAAAAAAAAAACTTTATAATTTCCAAGAAATAGTAAATACTTTACATAATAATTTAGAAAATCAATTTGATGAGAATATGCAAAAAATATTAAGAGATTATGCTAACCCTACGACAGATGAAATTCATCGTAGTATTCAAACTCCTGTCGTAGAAGCCCACATATTTGAATTAAAACCTATTATCATTCAGATGGTATAGAATAACCAATTTGAGGGAATTCCATCTGAAGATCCTAACTTACATCTTACAAGTTTTTTAGAACTTTGTGTCACATTTCAGTATAATTGTGTCTTTAAAGATGCTATTAGACTTAGGTTTTCTTCCTTTTTCCTTAAGAGATAAAGCTAAAATGTGGTTGAATTCATTAGAACCTGGATCTATTAGAACTTGGAGTGACCTAACACTGAAATTCTCAGCTAAGTATTTTCCACCTTCAAAGACTGTAAGCTTAAAAATGATATTACATCTTTTTGATAGTGCGAAGGAGAATCAATATACTAGGCTTAGGAACACTTTAAAGAACTTCTTAGGAAGTGTCCACATCATTCTTTGCCCGATTGGTTACTAATTCAAACATTTTATAATGGGTTAATAGAACCTCTTAGATCTATTATCGATATTGTTGTTGGTGGTTCAAACCTTTTGATGAAGCATATTCTTTAATTGAAGAAATGACTACTAATAATTTGCAATGACTTTCTAAAAAGGTAAATCCTAAAAGAATAGCAAATGTTCATGATTCAGATGTTATTTCTATGTTAGCATCTCAAGTAGTTGCAATATCAAGAAAGATAGATCAATTGGGAATGATTTTATCTCAAACACCTCCAGTAATTGAAGAAAATTCATTAGGACAAATGATTGATTCTAACCTTCCTACATTTGAGACTTTAAATGCAATTAACAATAAACCTACTAACCCTTATTCTAATTATTATAACCCAGGTTGGAAAACCCACCATAACTTTAACTGGAATAATAATTCTGGTGGTGTTAACCAACAATGGAGGAACAATCAAGCGAGCCCATTAGGAAATTGGAACAACCAGGGTAGTACTAACTATAGACCAACTTATTCTACAAGATTTAATAGTAACCAACAATTTAAGGTAAAGAAGTTTTCTATAGAAGAAGTGATGTTACATATAGGTAATCAATTACAAAGTCAAGGAGCTACAATTGGAAATATTGAGAATCAATTAGGACAAATTGCTAACGCACTTAGTAATAGGCCTCAGGGAATTCTTCCTAGCAATACATAAATTAATCCTAATGACCAGAACCAAGAGAAAGTTAAAGTTGTTTAACTATGAAGTGGAAGAGAATTGGAGACGAGTGTTCAAAACGCGATTGAAGTTGAGAAAGAAGATAAATTGAAAAGTCAGATGAGATATTCCTCAAGACTTAGAAAAACTTATTTCTCCAATGAAGATCAATTTATAACCACCACCACCTCCTTTTCTTTAGAGACTTCGATAATAGAAATTGAATAAACAATTTTTAAAGTTTCTGGAAATAATCAAGAAACTAACTATTAATATACCGTTTGTTGAAGCCCTTGAGCAGATTTCGAGCTATGTGAAGTTTATGAAGGATATTCTTAATAAGAAAAGAAAGTTTAAAGATAATAAGATCATTGCCCTTAGTGAAAAGTGTGCAATATGAGAGATTTACGGGAAAGCTCTATGCGATTTAGGGGCTAGCATTAACATTATGCCTCTATCTATTTTCCGAAGGTTAGGTTGAGAAGAGATTTATCTCATGGTTGTAACGCTTCAGTTAGCTAGTCGATCGATCACTTACCTGAAGGGAATTATAAAAGATGTGTTAGTAAAAGTAGATAAATTTATCTTTCCTGTAGATTTCACTGTGTTAGATATGGAGGAAGATAATGAAATTTCAATCATTTTAGGGAGACATTTTCTTGCTACTAGAAGAGCTATGATAGATGTGCCAAAAAAGTGAGTTAATCATTAGAGTCAATGATCAGGCAGTTATATTTAATATATCAAAATCGATGAAATATCCAACAATGGGAAGAGATGATGAATGTTTCAGAACTAGAGTACGAAGAAGATACTGATCTGAAAGATAAAATAATTGAAAAAATTAATGAGAAAACAAATCATTTTCCAGAAAATTTTGAGTTGTTGGACACTAGTGAAAATGGTAAATCTTTTAGTCATTTAATTGATAAACTTCGTGAATTAGAGATAAAGGTTCTACCTGCGCATTTAAAGTATGTTTTTCTAGCGAACTCATCTACATTACCTGTTATAATATCCTCAGACTTAATTGAAGATCAAGAACAAAAATTAATGGAAACTTTGGAAAATTATAAGAAAGCTTTTGGATGAACGATATATGACATTAAAAGTATTAGTCCTTCCATTTGTATGCACCAAGTGTTAATGTAATAAAATCATAAGCCGATGGCTAATCCTCAAAGAAGACTGAACCCAATAATGAAAGAAGTTGTAAAGAAAGAAATTATAAAGTGGTAAGATGATGGAATTATTTATCCTATCTCAGACAGTGCTTGGGTTAGTCCGATCCACTGTGTTCCTAAGAAAGGAGTAACTGTATCTATTAAAGGAATGAAATAATTCTAACTCGACAAGTCACTAGGTGAAAAATCTGCATTGATTATAGAAAATTGAATATAGACACAAGGAAAGGTCACTCTCCTTACCTTTTCTGGATCAAATATTAGACAGGCTAGCGAGGTACAAATATTTTTGCTTTTTAGATGGATATACCGGTTATCACCAATTTCCTATAGCTCTTGAGGATCAAGAAAGACCACATTCACTAGTCCTTACAAGACTTTTAGACGCACGCCCTTTGGATTATGCAATGCATCTGCAACTTTTCAAATGTGCATGATGTCCCTTTTCGGAGACGTAAGAAAGGAATTGAAGTTTTTTATGGACAACTTTTCAGTGTTTAGTACATCATTTGAGTCATGTATAAATCATGTAGAAAAAGTACTAAAAATTTGCAAAGAAATAAATTTAGTTCTCAATTAAGAGAAATGACAATTTATGGTTGCATGAGGAATTATACTTAGACATAAAATTTTTGAAAATGGTATGGAAGTAGATCTGACAAAAATTCAAGTTATTGTTAAACTACCACTTCCTACTATAGTGAGAGGAGGTAAGAGTTTCTTAGGTCATGTTGGTTTCTACAGGCGATACATTAGAGATTTTTCAAAAAATCACTAAGCCTCTGTGCCAACTTTTAGAAAAAAAATGCTTTATTTTGATTTTAATCAAGAGTGCATAAATGTCTTCAAATTGTTAAAATAAAAATTAATTATCGCTCATATTATTGTTTCACCCGATTGGGGAAACCATTTGAGTTGATATGTTACGCGAGTGATTATGCTATTGAGGTTGTTTTAGGACAAAAATATGATAAAATTTTCAAAGTAATACACTATGCTAGTAAGACTCTTAATGAAACTCAAATTAATTATACTATAATGAAAAAAGAGTTATTTGCAATTATATATGTCTTTGATAAATTCAGATCTTATCTTATTGGAACTAAATGTATTGTGGATACAAATCACTCTGCTATTAAATATCTGATGTTGAAAAAGGATGCAAAACCAATGTTACTCAAATAGGTCCTTTTGATGCAAGAATTTGATTTTGTAGTTGTAGATAAGAAATGAACTAATAATCAAATAGCTGATCATTAATATATGCTTGAACAGGATTATTCAGTAAATCTTGAAAATGAAATCAATGAACATTTTCCCGATGAAAAATTATAGATTGTAACTAAACGGAGTATTTCGTGGTATGCTAACAAAGTTAATTTCATAGTTAATAATATTTTACCCTATGGTTTGACATACCCACAACAAAAGAAATTTATGCATGATGCAAAATCTTACTTCTGGGATGACCCATATTTATATAAACAATATAAGAACCAAATTATTAGGAGATGTGTACCTATGGAAGAAACTTAGCAAATTATTAAAAAATATCATGATCTTGATTTTGGGGGACATTTTGGGTTTAATAGAGCTACATATAAGATTTTACAATCTGTATTTTATTGGCCTATAATATTTAAAGATGTATCACTTATATGAAAACATGTGATCGATGTCAGTGGGCAGACAATGTCTAGAAGAAATGAAATGCCCCTAAGTTTTTCTTTAGAGGTTGAAATTTTTAATATCTGGCCTTTGGACTTTATGAGACCATTTATACCATCTTACGGAATTTTATACATTTTAATGGTAGTGGACTATGTTTCAAGGTGGATAGAAGCGGTAGTTTTGCCTCGCTATGATGCTCAATGCATTGCAAAATTTTTAAAAAGAAATATTTTTAGCAGATTTGGGATGTCGAGAGTAATAATTACTATTGACCTCACTTTTTGTTGAGGTCAAGTCTTTCTTCCTTAGAAGCCTAAGATCTAGCCATAAGATTTTCTTGTTGACTATTCCTAGAGTATTGGTGATGGAAACAACCACCCTAGAAGTTCTAAACACCTCATTACTTATCTTGGAGTTCTACATGTTTGTTTCTAACCTCTAGCATTTAGTAGGATGGAGCTAGAGGTGTAAACGAACCGAACACGAACGAACAAAGCTTGTGTTCGTGTTCGGTTCGTTTAAAATTTAGTTTGTTTGAAATAAGCTCGTGTTCGTTTCTTAACGAACGAGC
>NW_018165664.1:15667-23528 GCF_001263595.1 Phalaenopsis equestris | reverse complement strand
TTTAAAATATAATAAATTTTTTATATATAATTATTTTATATTATTTTATATTTCAAACAATAACGATTCGAACACGAACGAACGCATCACTGTTCGTGTTTGGTTCGTTTAACTAACCGAACGAAAAAAAATTGTTCGCGTTTGTTTCATTTACTTATCGAACGAATCGAACACGAACTCATTGACGATCCGAACACGAACTGTTCGCGAACAACGAGCTTTTTTGACGGCCCATCATGGAGCTAGCACGGGGGACCTCAAGAGGACCTCGATGAGACTGTCTGGTCTTAGGATTAGCCATGAGTGGTGTGGTCTTGGTCAGTCTTGCACACACACACTTGAAACCCTCACCATCAGTCACAACCTAAAACCTTAAACCAAACATGCCTAGCATTATCCCCTACTCTTTTGGAAACTCATGTGGATGGTCCCCCAAACCTTTAGCCCTAGGTTAGGGTTTGGCTAAGACCAACACATGGAGGATCCAAAATGTGGTCTCCCTTTGTCTCATGACACCGTAAGGGTAATTTTATGATTAACATCCTCATTAAACCCCAGTTCTACCCAAATACATAATTTTAGCCTTTTGCCCTCAAACTTTTCCAAAATTGCCAAATTGCCCCTGTAACCCTAAATTTTCAAAAATTACCCAAATCCTCAAAATTTATCCAAAAAAATCACCTCAAATCATTTCAAATCACCCAAATTGCCCAAAACACCCCAAAATTTCCAAAATTTTCAAAATGCCCCTGAAATTGCCAAAATTACCAAAATACCCCTTATGGTTTAAAATTTCCCAAAACCTCCCAAATCATTTCAAACATCCCCAAAATTAATCCTAGCCATCCATCAGGCCCATTTGACTAAATTGGCCAATTTTGATCAAAACCCCAATTTTACCTCTAAATGCCTAAAAACTCCAAATCACCCCCAATTTCCATTAAATTGATTTCAAACTTCCTCAATTTCAAATCCAAATCAAATTTCATCATGTCTAAACCGAATTAAACCAAATTCTAGCCCAATTAAGTCCAATTTCAAGTCCAAATTCCAAGCCTAATTCAAATGCCCTAAATTGACCCTAAACCAAAATTCCATGAAATAGAATTCTCCAGCCTATCCAAATCCCCACATTTTTTATTCTAAACTCTTCATGACATTCTTCTAGATCAAATTAAGTCCTCAATTGGCCTTGACCTAGCCTCAAACCTTAGCCCAAACTCAATCTAAACCAAAATCCCCAATTTTACTCAAAACTTCAAATTCCACCAAATTGAACTTCATAGCCCCTCAATCTTCAACCCAATTGATTTCCAAATGCCTTGTGACAATATCCTACACCAAATTGACATTCAATTGATCTAGATCTAAGCTCTAGTCAAGCCCAAACCCAAGTTCAATACAAATACCAAAATTTGAACCCAAACCCTAAACCCACCTTGAGCCACTTGGTCTAGCCCAACTTGGACCACCACAACTATCAGTTAGACTTTAAGGACCAGCCTAGATCCTCCTAGCACACCACAGAGGTGCCATGGACACTTGATTTAGAGGATCTCTTCTCATTTTTGGTGAAGTGACCTAATCTTGCTCTCGTTTGATTAAACCCCCATCCTGATCACAATTAAACCTCCCCCTTGGTTCCTTGAGCCATCTATCCACCTCCCCTGGCCTGATCGGCCGACCTAGAGGCTGGAAAACCAAAAACCAAGAAGGTTCCCTCATGGACCAAGCTTCAAATTCACCCTCCACAGTGGCCAACTCCCATTGGCTAATTGCGCCGCTCAACCCTCCACATAAGCACCAATTTCCAACCCTTGGATTGCCTTACGGGCCACCATGGCCATGGCTTTTTAAATCACACCCTTCACGGGCAAAGAGAGAGTGTTGTCAATTTCTTGGGGAGAGTCCTCTAAATTGCTCATAGAACTCCTTCCAGCCTTTCTGAGTTCAAACCCACAAACCCTAATTTTGAGTTCAAAATCTAGGGCCTTTTTTGTCACTCCATTAAACTTGACAAAACTTCAAATTAAACCACCCGAAAGCTTCCTCAAACCAAACGAGGAAGTTCCCCATCAAAAACCCTCTGGTTGAGCACTCTAACCCACCCTAGACTAAGGTCACGCCACCCTTTGATCGAAATCATACATAGACCTTATACCAGTTCAAACAGACACTTTGAGGAGGTTTGTTGGATTACAAGGAAGCTTCCACAAGCACCCAATCAAAGCCTTACCTCTTGGGCAAAGGTATATTTCAAAATCCCTAATTTTAGCCTTGGTTTCATTGATTATGAAGTGAACTTGTATTTCGTACTTATTTTACCATATAGATAGGTTCTTCTTGACTAGATGAAGCTATAGAAACAAATCCCATGTGATCTGGTTGAGTAGCGAGCGAGATCTTAGGTCTTAAAGTTAGATGGTTCTCGATTTAGGACATTTGGGGGGGTAATGAATGGATGACATCCATTCATGTGTGTATTGATCCAACGACAGAGGAGAAGTTGAACAGGTGATCTGTTTGTGAACAGCGGGACACGTGAAACGCTGAGATGCAAAACTCAAAGAATTGGAACGTGTCGCGTGTGCCTTCGGAGCTGCCTAGGATGAGTTGGTCGCTGCGTGGATAAATAGGAAAATAAGGTATTTTTATATTTAAATTAATTCAAAAAATTTAAAAATTCTAACTTGGTGTATAAAAATCATAAAAATAAACAAAAACGCATACTTACTCAATGAACAGAGGAGAATATTATGGACCAAAAATAAAAATTATTTGACATGTATTTTATTTTTAATTAATTAAATACTCCCCCCTTATTTTAATTTTAATTAAATAAATAATAATTACAATGTCTTAAAATTTTAGGAGTTTGTTCTTCATGTCAGTAGGGATGTTCTCTGATTTTTTTTCAAAGTAAGAGAACATCTCTAGCCATGAAACCCTAGTTTTCAAGCCTAGTTGTCTATTTTTGCTTAAAATAATTATATTACTTAAAATAAAAGTAAAAATATATGGGATTTATTTTGAAAGGTTCCCTGTGGTCAGAGAACTTTAGGAAAAATGTAAAATGAGTTTAAATAATTATATACATTACTATAATTAATTAAGTCATTAAAACTCATAAAATTTTAAATAAATAAAATATAATCCAAAAAATTGTAAAAATGGTTCCTCGTTGTAAAAAATGAGTATTTTAACTATTTGTAAGAATTTGAAGCTCATTTGATTTGATTTCACCACTAAAGTCTATTTTTCAAGTAAAATGAGATTTTTTTCATTAAAATAGTTATAATAAATATATAAATATATAATTAGAAAAATTATGAAAAGTGGTTTTAAGTGTTTCTTGTGATCAAGGGCATTTAGGAGAAATAAAATTTATATTAAAATAAATAGTTAATTTTTTAGCTACTTTTTAAATTAAAAATTATTAAAAATAATTAAAAATTGTTAAAATATGAAAATGCACCAAAATATTCCTAATTGTTCCCTGATCACTTAGGATCCTTTAAAATATTTCCTAAATTTTCTAATTTAGTTATGTATTTTTAAATGTTAAAAATGTATTTTCCTTAATTTTTCATTAAAATAATTATAACAAAATAAAATAAAAATCACAAAATGAAAAGTGTGTTTCTTTGAGTTCTCTGGATTTAGAAAGATTTATTAAAAATATAAAAAGTTATTTTTGAGATTAAAGTATATTTTCTATTTAATTAATCACTAAAATCAATAAATAATTATAATAATTAAAATATAATTTAAAAAATCATGAGATTTGGTCCAAGTGGTCCTCTGACTTAGGTGAAACTCCAAAAATTTTCCCCATTAATAGAAACTTTACTTTGATTAATTAAATAAATTAACATTGAAAATTCTTATTTTTAAGCTAAAATAATTATAAAAACTAAATAAAAATTAGAAAAATCTTAATTTCTCCTCTCATATTTTAATTTATCCATAAGTGGGATACTATAAATATGTCAAAGTCATTTGAGTTGTATTTAATGAGCTATGAAGTGGAGAGCCCTAGGGACAAAATGATAATCTTGAGATTTTGATGCCCGAATTAAATTTTAGGTTAATCAAAGATTAAATGAGTAATTTTGATCATAATAAACTCTTTTGGATGTTTGAAACATAATGGGTTAAAAGATAGAAATCAACTTGTCACATTTTCATGGTAAGGGTAAAATCATAATTTTATCAATTGTTATGACTTGGAGGTTAATTCAATTGGATGATACTAAGGTAGTGGTATTAAGCTAGGAAGCTAATGATTTTGATGAGAATTGAACTTGATTTCATTTAACATTTTGATTATTGCAAATCTACCCCAAAGATTTGATTTAAGGGCTCAGTAGTGAACTAGTCTTGATATATAAACTTTTTTGATAATGATTAGAAAATAGAAACAAGATTGATTAATGAACGCCCTTAAACGCTACAAGCCCAACTTTAATTATGGGTAGAATATCTTTAATGACTTGAACTTGCCATAAGGGGATCCACCTGCATAACTCTTAAATAAAACACCAAGTGAATGTCTGAGTACCCAGCTCATGGGATAGTTAAGATATTAGGTTCCTTGAGCACGGGAGTATTAAATCATTGAAACTAAATTTAATATCGGATGATTAATTGAACAATATAATAACTTCAAATGAAATCAAAACGTTTCAAAGGGTTCTAAAAGTTGCTAGGAATTGTTCCCCGAACACTTTTATGACATTTTGGATATTTGAAAGACAATTGGACTTATTATACTTTGTTCCAAAAAATCATCCATTAAACTTTTAGGGACCCACCAAGTTATACCTCAGGACTCAATGATTCACCTAAATCAATAAAAATACCCTACACTACTTATCCTACATCAATTGGCTCAATGCTCAATGATTTAAGTCTTCTTTAAGGTATTTAAATCCTTGTGAGCAACTAGAGATATTTGTTTTTTGGCCACATATGGATCATCAAACTTTTGTAAGTCTGAGGTATAGGTAGTTAGGGCAATGACGATAATGATAATGTAAACTAAAATGAGGGATACGACGTGGGATTAAGAATAGTATCTCCTACCTCAAGGACCTTTAATAAAAAGGAAAGGATAGAGACTGATGATACTATTCAACGACTCTTGAGGAGATGATTGCCCCCAATACTCTCAGGTTATTTGTAGTCTTAGCTCGATTAAATTAATTAACATGTGGACTGCATCACTTTACAAGATGTTTTAAACAAAAATCTCTTTTACATGATAAAGTAAAATTTATATGCATGAAAATTAAATAAAAAAAAATGAAATTTTATAAAGGTCCAAGGTTAATCACTTGGATCGAAGTTAGGACTGCCCTTCATAGATTGGGTTGGTAGCTCTTACTTAAGGTCGGGAAGCACACAATCCAGCTCTGAGCCCCCAACTTTAGCAATGTCTTACATTTAGCCCCGATCTTCCATATATAACTACGGGTATTCTTTTACTCTCTCGTGTTTTACTACGACTTGTGTTTCCAACTTTTTTCTTTTTAGTACGGGATGCTCCTATTTACTTTCTGCATTTTATTTAAATTTCTTGCACATATATTATGCTTTATAATGCTAACCATGCAGCAGTAGTAGAGGCCCAGGTACGCATTTATATTTTGTGCACATGCAATTTTATTTATATACTTTATAGTGTTTTCTTACATGCATTTATTTATTTTACCTGTAAAACTATATCAAAACTGAAAATTACAAAATTATTTTCAAAATTAAACAATATTTTTCAAAATAAATCAATGAAACAAAAAGCATAATGCATCTTTTTGAATTTATAGGAGTCCCTCAAATGAGGTAACCCACAGTTGCTAACGAGATCTCCCTAGTTTAAATGAGCTTAACGACTCATTTAAACAAGTAAATTTAAAAGAAAATAGTGGTACCAGAATGAGGGAACCGTGAGATTCTAACCGGTGTCACTCTAATCAACTTGAACACCTCTACATAAAGCTTGAATAACAATAAAACCAAAACATTGAAACACACTTGGTAAGACATTTTGAACCTTAGACTTTGGGAACGACACTTTGATGGGGAGCTTGGAGCTAACTCCGAAGGAAGCATGACAAGAATGTACAGAATATCAACTCCGAGAGAGCAAGCAGATCTACAATAGCAATCTTTTCTTAGAATTAAATAATAAGCCATAGGATTTTGGGGTTTTTTGCTTAGTGTGATATAAATCCTCAGCTCATCTTTAGGCATTTGCATAATCACGTTGTGCAATTTAAGACTTAACTCACCTTAGGCTTCGAGGTTGTCATTAGTTACGTCATAAATTCTCATATCCTTCAGACTATTTATATGATTGCATCATGCAAATGTAAGCCCTAAATAATAATAATTTGCAGGATGAAGCATTTAATAATATCTCTTCAAAATTGATTATAGAAAATTAAATCTTGTCACTAGGAAAGATCATTTTTCGCTACCTTTCTAGATCAGATGTTGGATAAACTAACTGGACATAAATACTTTTATTTTCTGGATGGATATAACAACTCCCGAGGATCAAGAGAAAACAATTTTTACCAGCCCTTATGGTACATTTTCTTTTAGAAGAATGCCCTTTGATTTATGTAATGCCCCTGCTACATTTCAAAGATGTATGATAGTTATTTTCTGTGATTTAATTGAAAAAAAGGAATTGAAGTTTTTATGGATGATTTTTGAGTGTTTGGAGCTTCATTTGAATCATTTCTAGAACATTTATCGAGAGTTCTTAAACATTATGAAGAAACAAATTTAGTCTTTAATTGGGAAAAATGTCAATTTATGGTGGCAGGAGGAATTTTTTAGGACATCAGATATCAGAAAATGTCACAGAAGTGGATCGTACAAAAATTCAAAAATTCAAGTGATCGGCTCACCCAACAAATGTCTTTATTTTTCCTTATCCAATAAATGTAAGAGAAATTAGGAGTTTTTTAGGACATGCTAGATTCTACAGGCGATATATTAAAAACTATTCAAAAATTGTAAAGCCTCTATGTCATTTGCTTGAAAAGGATGTAATTTTTAATTTTGATAAAGAGTGCCTAAAAGTTATTGAGCTATTTAAAGAAAAATTAGTCTCTGCACTGATACAACTAAAATATATAGTGTTTTTAAACTTTTTAGACACATTTTTATACCTATTTTTGAGATATTGTGTTTTAATGGAATGTATTTGTGTGTTTTTCTTTCAGGTACAAGTAAAAAGGTGAAAAATACTAAAAGGAGTGAAAAATGATCAAATTTGAAGCATAAATGAAAAAAATAATGCAAAAGTGTTTTGGCGCCTAAGCGCCAAATCCGACGCTTAAGCGCCGCTGAAACAGAGAGCACTGCACTTAAGCGTCAGAGACAGTTATTTGATGGGTTAATTTATTTTGTCAAATTTTGAAGGCACTGCACTTAAGCGTCAGAGACAGTTATTTGATAGGTTAATTTATTTTGTCAAATTTAGAAGGGCATTTGAGGGACCTATTGGCTAAAGAGGATGGTTATGACCACCTGAAATGAAAATATGGTTAAAAGACTTGTGAAAAGAGGCATCCCTTGGAAAATACATAAAATCAGGATACATTTTGAATTGCCAATAAAAAAAATAAACAAAAATTTAAAAATTATAAAAGAAGGAAGTTGAGAGAAAAAAAAAAAGCCTGAAAAAGAGTCTTGAAGTGTTCTAAAAAGTTCTTGAAGAATTTTGTGGAGAAGCTTTTGGAGAAAATTTCAGGCACCATAAATTTATTTTTCCTTTTGTTTTTAGTTTTATTTTGAGAGTTAAGAGTGTTGTATGTCAGAAGAGATTCAAAGGAACTTCAAGAGTTTG
>NW_018165664.1:6919-15608 GCF_001263595.1 Phalaenopsis equestris | reverse complement strand
TGTTGACCTCATTTTTTGTTGAGTTCTAGTTTTTCCTTTTTAGTAGCCTAGGGTCTAGCCATAGAACTTTTCTGTTGACTATTCTTAGAGGACTCCACCATTAGAAATTCCAAACTCTTCTTTGCTCAGTTTGGAGTTCCATATATTGATCCTAACCTTTAGCACTTAGTAGGTGAGGTCAGTATGGGGGAACTCAAGTGGAGTCCCCCAATGGATGGTCAGACCTTAGGACTAACCCTGGGTGATCTAGTTTTGGTGGTGCTAACTTGCACACACTACACTCTCTCACATACCCTAAGCCCTAATATCCCTTAAGTTGGTCTCCTACTCTTTTTGACTCTGTCTCCTACTCTTTTTGGAAAGCTCATGTGGATGACCCTATACCCCTAGTCTTTGGCTAAGAGGGTTAGAACCATCATACTGAGCATCCAAAATGAGTCATCATATGGCTTCTATTGGTTTAGTATGGCTTCATGGCTTGTTGACCCATTTTGGCCCAAAAATACCAAATTACCAAAATACCCCTATAACCCCAACTCTTTGCCTAAAATCCCAAAATTACCCAAAATACCCAAATCTCTCCAAAATCATCTCAAACCCCTCACCACTATCTAAATTCACCAAAATTATCAAATTTCCAAAATATCCCTAAAAATTGCCAAAATTACCAAAATGCCCTTCATGACCTAAAAATTCTAAAAATTCTAAAATCATCCCAAATATTCCCAATTTCATTTTTTTTAATCATCAATTTGTCCCAATTTGACCAAAAGCCACAATTTGCCCTTAAAGACCCAAATGCCCCCAAATTAACCCCAATCTTGGCCCAATTGACCCCAATCTTGCCCAATTTCAATTCCAAACCAAAATTCAGTATCTCCAATCCTAATATAAATAAAATTCAAGCCCAATTTTACCCAAATCAAAAAGGCCCCAATTTTGACCATATGCCTAAATCCATCAAATTAGCCCACCAATTCAACTCAAAATCACTTAAAATTCTTTCAAGAAATGTTCCTACACCAAACTCAATATTCAATTAGCCCAAAGTTTTATCCCAAATTCAAATTCAAATTTAAAAGCCCAAGCCCACCACATTTGATTTCAAAAGCCCAAATCCAAAGCACACATGACAATTCTTTCTCTTCATCATCTATTTGATTAAAATCATTCCTAAAGTCCTAAATTCAAAATCAAATCATTCAAAATCAAGCATTAAGACAAACTTTACCAAAAATACCAAATAAGTTCAAAATCCCTTCTCATGAAAATTAGCCTAGCTAAAGGGGAGCCATGAAGCCACTCCCAAGCCATAGGCAGGCCATGAGAGCCATGCCACATCATTAAACTACTAATGGCAAGAGGCCAAGCCACTTTTAAGTCTCCTTAAAAAGGTTTTTAACCATTTTTATGAATCCTCTAAACCTCATACTTAACCAAATCACTTGGATGGGGACTTCTCCACACAAATTTAGCTGGCCCATCTGATCCTCTTCAGCCCAAGACCAACCATGGTGGTTGAACCCAATCCAAACCATGATTTGACCCAAAATGGCCATTTCCCCATACTATTTCAATCCCATGCCTTTACACATGGACAACCCAAATTGACTTCACCAAGACCATACCCTGACCTCCCTGAGTTAGATGGTGACCCCTCCCAGGCTGGCCGGCCACCTTGGCTGCCGGAAAAGCCAAGGCCAAATGCTCCCCAATGACTAAAACTCAAAATCAAACACATCCAAGCCATCTCATCCCAATTGGATTATTACACCTTTTTGGCATCCACGTAAGCAACTCAGAGCACCCAACAATTGCCCTTGGTGCCCTCTCCTTCCCCCTCTATTTAAACCCACCCTCCATGGCCAAATAAAGAAAGCTTGAAAGTCCTTGGGGAAACTCTGCCAAATTTTCTCTAGAGCTTCCTTGAGACCTCCTGAGCTTAACCCAACCTCCTTTAGCCACTCAAAGCCTTTAGCCACTCAAAGCCACTGCGCGAGCTCAATTTTGGAGCTCAAGTTCAAGGCCGAAATAGGACACCCCCCAAACCTCCATCAAATTGAAATTAATTGCACCCACACCATCCCCACAATAAGAGAATAAGATCCCCCACAAAAGCCCCATCACCAAAGCACCCTAAGGTGGACTTTGATTAACCCCCTAATTCAGCTTTGGTAGAATTCCCCCACAGCTTGAGGCTCCATCCCTAGGCTCTTGGGACCCTCACAAAGCTTTCATAAGCATCCAATTGAGGCTTCCCCTCTTAGACCAAGGTATTGAAACTTAACCCTAAACTGAGCTTCATTTGATTTTCCATGTGCATAGAGTTGATTTAAGGGTTGATTAACCGGGTGGATTTGTTCTCCTAGTCAAGACGAGTTTATAGTAACAAACTGCAAATGATTTTGTCAAGAATCGAGTGAGATATTAAGGTTTGAAAATGAACAGTTTGCGGGTTGGCTCTGTTGGGGACGATGACCACTCACCATCTGATCGAGCGTGTATTGCTTGGATGGCCCTGATCGCACTGAACAAGGAAACGGGATGGAACCGTTGGGACGTGTGTCGGCTACGTGGATGGTAGTGTCGAATGGGAGCACACCGCGTGTAAAGTTCAATGCGTACGAGGCTTAGTGTGATAAGAAGGAAATTAGGGATATTTTATTTTGTATTTAATTCCCAAAACTTCAAAAATTCACAACTTTGTGTAAAAATAAAAAAAGTAAAATAAAAATACCCTCTTGCTCAGAGAACAGAGAAGAGCAATGTGGAAATTTTTTCATGTCCATTTGATGCATATTTTATTTTTAATTAATTAAATGGTGTTTTCCTTATTTTGATTCTCCATTTTTATAGACATTTTACCATGGCATGGGATCATGGGGCTTTTGATGTCTCTATTGTTAGGCATCTTCCCTGATTTTTTCAAGGTTAGGGGGCATCTCTAACTTGAGATATCTAACTTTCAAGTTAATGGCCCTTGTTTCAGTATAAAAAACATAATAATTCAAATATTTGTCAGAAAAATATAGAACTTATTTTGGTAGGTTCACCGTGGTTAGAGGATCCTAAGAAAAATATAGACTTAACTTTACTCTTTAAAAATAATGCTAATTGTCACCAACCCTTAAAATTAAAAGAATATTATTTTGAACTAATTATAAGTTTAAATAGAATAAACACTATTCCACATTAGAATTTAGTGTTTGAGGAGCTCCCTATAAAAATTTTAAGGCAATGGGAGTTGATTTAACCATTCAAATGGATCAATTCAGTGAAATAACACTTTTGGCATTAAAAAAATTATAATAATTAAAATACAACTCAAAAAATTACAAAATTTGTTTTGGGAGCTCCTTATGACTAGAGAAACCTAAGAAAAATAAAATTTGAATTAAAATAAATTCTTCATTTTTTAGCTATTTTTGTGCATTTAAATGAATAAAATTAATTAAAAATCATAAAAAATGTAAAATAGTAAAAAAATCACTAAAATGTCACATTTATCTTCTTTGTGGATGAGTTTTCCCAAGAGTTGCCTAAGCATCCCTCCAAAATTTGGACTTATCCAAACCCAGCGATGAGGCACGCCCGCCGAGATCGCCGTCGGCGGCCTCGAGGGCGCCATTGGCGGACCTTCTTAATGAATTAATTCTGGAGTCTCGGGAAAATCTCGCCGTCGGCGCTTTAGTTCAATTCTGCACATTTTGGTCCTTTTCGCTCCAAATTCACTCCTTTTTGCATCTTTTTGCTCCAATGACCCTAATTCATCATTCTTGCAACAAAACATCAAAAATAGGTTTCTTTAAAGTGTAATATCATAAAAAATAATCTAAAATAGGTAAGAAAATCTCAACATATTTTTCTCTGGTCAAAATCTCCCAAACTTAACTAACTTAACTATTACTTGCTTAACTATTACTTGTCCTTAAGTAACTTTAGTACTACATAAAAGTTATGATCTACTGTAGTAAAGTTTTAATTTAGAAATACTATAATTTTGATTTAAATAAGTATCATAGAGAGATTTTCAGAAAAAATTTAAGTAATTGAATTGACTCTGTAGCCACAAGATTATCTAGTCATCAATTATCTAGTCATCAAGCCATCAAGCTTAAGAGTTCTAGTCTTTTATTCATTTCAAGAATGACTATATGTTGCAATATTAAGTCACTTAGAATATTCAAAAGATAGAAACTTCAAGAGAACTCTGCTAGTAAAAGTTGGCAAAGTGGATAAATAAGGCCAGGATGTCCTAGACCTCCACTTGTCTCGCTCTTTGCCGTAGTCAATATATTCTTAAGAATAATTCTCCTCACATTTATAGTTCTATAATTCTGAATACAAAAATTAAAAATAGCTCTATCTCTAGTTACCTCATTATGGTGATAAGTCGGTAACAGAGTAGAGGAAATGAAATAGTGTCACACCTTAGAGGTGGCATTCAACATGGAAGCAGAAAAATTTACATGTTCTCGCTGCTTTATCTTCCATGTTCCTTTCCCATCAGTGAGAAAGTTGATCACAACATTCAGGGGGTCTTCCATCGTACTGAAGGATTCATAGTTGGTAGCTATAAGAGTCGGCGACTTCGTAAAAGGTGTTGATGCAGGCGACAGTAAATTCAACAGGAAATTCGTCTTCAGAATAGATTACATCGGCGTAGAACTCCTTCAAAACATTTGCATCAGCTTTATTGGTGGTGTAATAAAAGTTTTCCCACCTCCGCTTGGCAATAACTCGTTCAATTTCTCCTCCCGGACTTCCAAAACTCGAACTTGTATATACTTTTTTCCTTTAAATATGGAAGTAAATTTTGTTTGAGCCATCACATTGACGAAGCGAGACTCGTCAAACTCAACCCGTCAAACTCAACCCGGTCAAACTCAACCAGGCCCTTTTGATGTGGAGCCATTTAAATCTAATCAAATTATAGAAAATTTCCAAAAATTACTTCAAATATTCATCATGGCTTTCAATAGTAATTCTAAGAGTTCAACACTAAGATCCATGAATTTCTTCCCAAATTTTCTCCAAATTCTCAAATTTTTTGGATCTCCTCAATGTGGAAGAAATCCATGGTGAAAAAAATATATTTTTAGTTTGGAGTGAAGCTCTTTCCTAGAGATGATCAAATCCAGTGTCAAAAAGCCTTGAAATCGCCTCCCAATCCAAGATCTTTCAAGGCCTAGGTCGAAAATGGTGTTTTTAGGAGGAAGGGGTTGATGAATAGTGGCGGTTGACTATTCAAAATTGCGGTTCAAGGTGTTTTTTTGTGATCTCACAGTCGACAGGGTTGATGGCATCCTGAATCCATCAAGCTTGATCAACCATTAACAAGTAATCCAAATGTAGGAGGTTTTGGTCAGGGAGACACAGAAATAGTGCTTCAAGATCCATTACGAGTCCAAGGCCTTCTGTTCTTCTTGGCATCTGTTATTTTGGCACAAATCTTTTTGGTTCTGAAAAAGAAACAGTTTGAAAAGGTTCAGTTGTACGAAATGAATTTCTAGATCTAGAGATTCCTTAAAATAAAGTTGGTAAAAGTGCCAAATTCTTGTTGATTGATAGACTGATATATGATTCAAAAAATTCTATAAGTCTTTTCTTTGTTTTTTTTAGACTCTTTTACTCTTTTTTATTTTGCGGGATGTCTGAAACTTATTACTTGTATACCATTTATACCATTCCTAATTATACCATTTCTAATGATAGAAAATAAGTATACAAATACAAAGTACAAAGGAATAGAATACAAGGCAAGGACGGGAAAAAATAAAGTAAAAAAGATTTCTATTTATTTAGATTTATATTTATAGAAAGTATTATTATTCTTTTATTCTTAGTCTTTCTAATCGTTTATTCGATTTGATACAAGACGACACAAGAAAATCCTTTTCTTCTGTCGTCTTGTATCAAATCGAACTTGTATCAAATCGAATAAACGATTAGAAAGACTAAGAATAAAAGAATAATAATACTTTCTATAAATATAAATCTAAATAAATAGAAATCTTTTTTACTTTATTTTTTCCCGTCCTTGCCTTGTATTCTATTCCTTTGTACTTTGTATTTGTATACTTATTTTCTATCATTAGAAATGGTATAATTAGGAATGGTATACACGTAATAAGTTTCAAACATTCCGCAAAATAAAAAAGAGTAAAAGAGTCTAAAAAAATAAAGAAAAGACTTATACGGATTTTTTTATACATACAACAGTTCGAATCATATATCAGTCTATCAATCAACAAGAATTTTGCACTTTTACCAACTTTATTTTAAGGAATCTCTAGATCTAGAAATTCATTTCGTACAACTGAACCTTTTCAAACTGTTTCTTTTTCAGAACCAAAAAGATTTGTGCCAAAATAACAGATGCCAAGAAGAACAGAAGGCCTTGGACTCGTAATGGATCTTGAAGCACTATTTCTGTGTCTCCCTGACCAAAACCTCCTACATTTGGATTACTTGTTAATGGTTGATCAAGCTTGATGGATTCACCTTCTGAAACAAGAAGTTCTGGTGCGTGAGTATTGGAGGTATAATATCAACCACTTGACGTCCTTTTGATGCATCAACTAGGGCTATTTCCTGGTTATTTCATATCCCCCTTTTTCTTTACGTGCTATTCTGCTTACTATACCAGCAGATGTAGCATTATAAACTATATTGTTACAATTCGACCAGTTGCTTCTCGTGGATTTTCATAAACCTGCTGCGCAAAAATGGGATATGCATTTGAAATAGTTGCTCGAGTTATTACATATATCATGATCGATACATAAATGGATCGAGTCATCTGTTCTTTTACCCAAGAAAAAGTATTTCTATTTTAATTTCTGACCGGGAATAGGACCTATCACAAGAATATATTTCTTTTATTAGGACGATAAAACTGAAAAAGAAAGATTGCCCATCTTTTCTTTCATTTCTGGAGAAATACGATCGGGTGGGGCTAATTCAAATCCCTCGAGTTAAATAATAACAAAGTAAGATGAAAAATGATTTATTTCTACACTTTCTTTCTACACAAAGAAAGGTTATGATTTTATTGATATCAAAAGATCTAATGAATTATTCATTCATTGAATGATAAATTACTACAAGCGAAGGAGATACACGATTTAAAAAATGGAAGATCCAATATTTCACAATTGTATCTAGAATCATTGGAAAAGTGGAAACAAGACCAGATATAATCTGATCATTCTGAGCCAATCCAAAATCATTGTATATCGAACCAATCATTAGTTCCCAACCATGGGTCGAGTGTAGAAATTTATCATTAGAACCCAATCATTAGTTCCCAAAATCTGATCGTTTCTTATTTTGTACCGAAGCAATTTATAAAGCGCAAGCCGAAACGGGTGAAATTAAAGGACATTACACATTACTTGAAGGCAACTGCGGGTACCTGTGAATAAATGATCAAAAGAGTGGTATTTGCCAAAGAATTAGGAGTTCCTATCGTAATGCATGACTACTTAACTGGGGGGTTCACCACAAATACTAGCTTGGCTCACTATTGTCGCGACAATGGTCTTCTTCTTCACATCCATCGCGCAATGCATGCAGTTATTGATAGACAGAACAATCATGGTATGCTTCAGACTCAGTACTAGATTCTCCTCTGAGATCACCTATTAATTGCACATAAAAGAAGAGGTTGTAGACCAGTCGGAATGGAAATTCTTCAGTGGAATCCTCTTCTATTAACTTCATCTTCATCATCAGGTGTATTAAACTATCTTCTAAATGTCCAGAGTGATCAAAATGTTCTTTCATTGTCCAGCCCAGATGATCGAAGAAATTGACTCAGTACTAGATTCTCCTCTGAGATCACCTATTAATTGCACATAAAAGAAGAGGTTGTAGAAGAGTCGGAATGGAAATTCTTCAGTGGAATCCTCTTCTATTAACTTCATCTTCATCATCAGGCGTATTAAACTATCTTCTAAATGTCCAGAGTGATCAAAATGTTCTTTCATTGTCCAGCCCAGATGATCGAAGAAATTAGATATATTATTAATCGCATTCATGACATTTTGTACCTCCTCCAATTTCTTGATTTGGTGCAGGATCACCAGAGATGTCAGGGACTAAGGGTTGAACTGGCAGTGAATTCTGAGATGATTGATCTACTATAATGGCCATGTCATTTTCATCTTCAAAAGCTGGTAATCTCTCAGTTGGGTCCGAAGGCTTCCAAGGTAGCAGTACCTTTTCCCAATTTTTGTAGGACACTTGGAACTGACTGCAAACTGAGAAAATTGTGGAGGGGTGTTCAAGCCCATAAGTTGATCCATGAACGATCATGCCCAAAACTGACTTCACAATTATAAATCCAATGTCGATCGATAGTCCCCTTTGGATGCAGTAATTCAAAATGGCACTTTCTTTAGAAACTTTATCAATCTTCATTGTCGGTAACAGTTTCACAGAAATAAAAAAGTGCCAATGTTTTGAAACGGGATTTAGGAGTGTCGCAGAAAAACTAACATAGTCGTTTTCTCTTGTTTCCCAGTCATTAGTTTCGTCTGTTAAATATTGGTAAATTTCATTCATCTGGTTTCTTGTTGGGATGAAATTGGAATAGTGGAAGACAAGAACATTTCCGATCATGTATAATTCGTTGATTCGTGCAGAAGTGAAAGTGATCCATCTTTCTCGCACATAAACGACTCCC
>NW_018165664.1:3983-6869 GCF_001263595.1 Phalaenopsis equestris | reverse complement strand
CAGTAGTGTAGCACAGTACTTCCCATCTTCACCACACTATTGTTTCTTCAATTGCCATCGTTGGATTATTCAATCCGCGATTTACGAATCCTCGGTCCTTGATCAATCTTTTCTTCGTCAGTAACTTGTTGAAGATTCGCTGTGCTTCCCTACTAATAAACTTTTGCTGATTGAAAACTCGTATTCTGAGATTATCAAGGGAATTGGACGTCATAGGAATGAAATTGGTGGAGTTTCACTTTGTTTTGGGGGGAAAATATAAACTAGGAATCAAATTTCAGAGTTTAAAAGGACAATTCTTGCCCAAAAACTTCCAAAAACTGCCATTTAAACCCAAGTAACCGCCATTTCACCGGTCTTGTGGGGTCAATGGCGCCGTCAACAAGCCTCTGTATTAATTTTTCCTGGACTCTCGGGAAAAACCCATCGTCGATTTTTCCTGGACTCTCAGGAAAAACCCATCGTCGACGGCATTGAGGGCGCCGTCGGCGCCCAAGGCAAAATTTTCACAGTTTTGCTCTGGTTTGAATGCGTTCCATTTTTTCTTTATGGATCTAATTCAATGATGATTCAAGGGTAAATGCGAGTAGTAGAGTTCAATACTACCACAAACTAATGATAATTTTAAACAAAAACACTATAATCGCAATAAAAATAAAGATAACTATGGGTTACCTCCCATGAAGTGCTTGGTTTAACGTCGTCTGCCCGACATATTCAGATATTATTCAGGTTGACTGACCATTAAAACCTCTATAAAATTTGGTCTTTTACCCTCAAAATACTGCTTTAATCTGTGTCTATTTACTTTAAATCTATTCCCAGCCTTTTCATCTTCAATTTCAACAGCTCCATAAGTTTAAACTCGAGTCACAGTAAAGGGTCCTAACCAACAAGATTTCAATTTCCCAGAGAATAACTTCAGCTTTGTATTGTAAAGCAAAACTTCTTGTCCTGGTTCAAAGTTCTTCTGGTTAATCTTCCGATCATTCCATAACTTAAGTTTTTTCTTATAAATTTTGTTGTTATCATAAGATTCATTTCCTAATTCTTCCAATTCATTCATTTGTAACAATATCTTCTCAACAGCATCTTTGAAATCATAATTGAATTCTTTACTTGTCCAATATGCTTTATGCTCCAATTCTACTGATAAGTGACAAGTCTTTTCAAAAATCAGCCTATAAGTAGTCATTCCAATAGGAATTTTATAAGCAGTCCTGTAAGCCCATAATGTAGTATCCAGTCTAGTAGACCAATCTACTTTACTATGGTTTACAGTCTTCTCAAGTATTTGTTTAATCTCTCTATTAGAAACTTCAGCTAACCCACTAGTTTGAGGGTGATAGGAAGTAGAGATTCTATGAATAATATTAAACTTTTCTGCCAATCTCTGAATGTATTTATTCCTAAAATAGGATCCTCCGTCAGTGATAATCACTTGAATATATTTATTCCTAAAATGGGATCCTCCGTCAGTGATAATCATTCTAGGCATTTCGTATCTAGTGAAAATATTTTTTAATAAAAACCTTGAAACACTTTTAGCGTCACAACGAGGTAAAGCTTGCGCTTCAATCCACTTAGAAACATAGTCTACTGCAATTAATATATATAAGTTCCCAAATAAAGGAATAAATGGTCCCATAAAATCTAATCCACAAACATCAAAGATCTCAACTTCTAATATGAAATTTAGAGAAGTTTCATTTCTTCTAGATATATTGCCTACTCGTTGACATCGATCACAAGTTTTTATGTATCTATAAACATCTCTAAAGATAGTAGGCCAATAAAATCCAGCTTGTGAAATTTTATAAGCAGTTTTATCAATCCCAAAATGTCCTCCAAATTTAGAATAATGACATTTCTGAATGATCAGCTCAGTTTCTTCATAAGGTACACATCTCCTCATAATAAGATCTTTACATTATTTATATAAATAATGCTCATCCCAAAAATATGCTTTTGCATCATGAATAAATTTCCTTTGTTGTTGCAGTGTCAGCATAAGTGGCAAAATATCACTTACAATATAGTTAACAATATCAACATACCATGGTATTTTCCACTCATTACTATTATAAAGTTGTTCATCAGGGAAACTATCAGTAATTTCATTGTCAGTGTCAAATAATTCATAATTTTCTAATCTTGACAAATGATCAGCAATTTGATTATCAGTTCCTTTTTTGTCAATAACCACAAGATCAAATTCTAGCATCAAAAGTATCTATCTAATCAACCTTGGTTTGGCATCCTTCTTTTGCATCAGATATTTAATAGTAGAGTGATCAGTATGCACAACACATTTAGCTCTAATTAAATAAGATTTGAGTCTATCTAAAGCATATACAATACCTAGTAACTCTTTTTCAGTAACAGTATAATTAATTTGTGCATCATTAAGAGTTTTACTAGCGTAATATATTACTTTAAAAATCTTATCATACATTTTTCCAAAAATAACTCCAATAGCATAATCACTAGCATCACACATCAATTCAAATGGTTTCTCCCAGTTAGGTGAAACTACAATAGGAGTTGTGATTAATTTTTCCTTTAATAACTCAAAGGCATTAAAATAGCTTTCAGTAAATTCAAATTTCTTGTCCTTTTCTAAAAGATGGCATAAATGTTTGGTAATTTTTGAAAAATCTTTAATAAAACGCCTGTAAAATCCAACATGTTCAAGAAAACTCCTAACCTCTCTTACAATAGTAGGAAGTGTTAGTTTAGATATAACTTGAATTTTTGCAGGGTCTACTTCCATACCATCTTCCGAAAATTTATGCCCTAACACAATTCCTCCTGCAACCATAAATTGACATTTCTCCCAATTCAGAACCAAATTAGGTCTTTCGCATAACTCTAAAACTTTTTCAA
>NW_018165664.1:0-3946 GCF_001263595.1 Phalaenopsis equestris | reverse complement strand
GAAAAGCAAAAGTTCCAAAAGGACTAGTAAATATTGTCTTTTCTTGATTCTCAGGAGCAATAGGAATTTGATGGTATCCGATATATCCATCGAAAAAACAAAAATATTTGTGCCCAGCAAGTCTATCTACTATTTGGTTTAAAAAGGGTAAAGGGAAGTGATCTTTCCTGGTGGCAGTGTTTAATTTTCTATAATCAATGCAAATACGCCACCCAGTAACTTGTCTGATAGGTATTAATTCATTTATTTCTTTTGTTTCAATAGTCACTCCTCCTTTCTTAGGAACACAATGAATTGGACTTACCCACGCACTATCTGAAATAGGATATATAATTTCAGTGTTTAACCATTTCAAAATTTCCTTCTTAACTACTTCTTTCATCATTCAATTTAATCTCCTTTGTGGATCAACTCTTGGTTTATATTGTTCATCTAATATAATTCTGTGCATACAGATCGAAGGACTGATTCCCTTAATATCAGCTAAGGTCTAACCAAAAGCTTTATTATATCTTTTCAATGTATCTAATAATCTTTGCTCTTGCAAATCATTTAATTCTGAAGATATAATAACAGGTAATGTAGATGAGTCTCCTAAAAACACATATATCAAGTGGCTAGGTAGTATTTTCAACTCAAGTTAGGTGGTTTTATAATTGATGGAAATAGATTCTTATCGGCATTTTTCGTAATATCTAACATCTCAAATCTTTCCTGAACATAATCTAATTCTTCATTTTCTAATTCATCCAGAATAACTTCATCACTCTCTTCAAATTGTTCTTTCTCTTCTAAAAGTTCTTTGAAATGTTCTTTGAATAGATGTTCACTAATTTCCATGCGAAAACATTCATTATCTCTTTCAACAACAGGGTATTTCATAGATTTTGCAATGTTAAAAGTCACTTCTTGATCATTAACTCTCATAGTTAATTCTCCTTTTTGAACATCTATCATAGCTTTTCAAGTAGCTAAAAATGGTCTCCCTAAAATGATAGGTATTTCTTTATCTTCTTCCATATCTAAATTAATGAAATCCACAGAAAAGATAAATTTATTCACTTTTACTAACACATCTTCTATAACTCCTTAGGAAATGTAACTAAACGATCCGCTAACTGTAGAGTTACAGAAGTAGGTGAGACTTCTCCTAATCCTAATCTTTTAAAAATTGATAGTGGCATAAGATTAATGCTGGCTCCCAAATCACATAAAGCTCTTCCATAAAATTTCTCACCAATAGCACATGGTATAGTGAAACTGCCAGGATCTTTTAATTTTTTAGGAAGCTTTTTCTGAGTAATTATACTACACTCTTTGCTAAGTGCAACAATTTTGTTATCCATGAACTTCCTTTTCTTGTTCAGAATATCTTTCATAAATTTCACATAACTGGGCATTTGCTCTAAAGCTTCTACGAAGAGAATATTTACTGTTAACTTCTTAAGAATTTATAAAAATTTGGAAAATTGTTTATTTTGTTTATGTTGCCTCAATATTTGAGGAAACGGTGGTGGAGGTTTCTCCACAGTAATTTTCATTGGTGTAAATGGATACTCTAAATCTGGGTACTCATGATCCTTTTCTTTTTTGGTATCCACTTTCTCTTTTTCAATTTCTGCTTCTTTTTGCTCTCTTGTCTCTAATTCTTTTCCACTTTGTAATTGTATCATGTTGATTTGTTCTTTTTCTTGATCTTTAGGATTTGGTTCCACAGTACTAGGAAAAGTTCCTAATGTTTGGTTACTAAGCGCAATAGCGATCTGCCCTAATTGAGTTTCAATATTCTTAATAGCAATTCCTTGATTTTGTAATTGATTTCATTGAATTTGTAATTGATTTCCTTGAATTTGTAATTGATTTCCTTGATTCTGCAATTGTTGACCCATGTTTAATATCAGCTCTTCCATAAACAACTTCTTTTCCTTAATTTGAGTGTTGCTGTTAAATCCTAGAGGATAAGAAGGTCTATAGTTTACATTTCCTTGGTTGGATGAATTTCCTAATGAGTTCACTAGTTGTTTGCCCGTTGTTGATTTGTAGAACTATTACAGTTAAAATTTGGATGATTCTTCCAACTTGGGTTATAATAGTTTGAATAAGGGTGGTTGGGTCTATTAATAGCATTTAAAGTCTCATATGAAGGTTGAACATCCACAAATTTCCCAGATGAATTCTCTTCCATCATAGAAGGTGTTGGAGAATAATTCATCCCATAGTGATCTAATTTCTTTGATATTGCAGCAATCTGTGAAGCTGACATAGATATTACGTCAAAAACATGGATACTAGCTACTCTTTTAAGATTTACCCGTTCGGAGGGCCATTTAAAATTTTTGGTAGCCATCTCTTCTATTAATGAATATGTCTCATCAAAAGGTTTTGACATTAACAAACCACACATTAGAGAACGACCAGCCACAGCATCTATAGTCGATCTAAGAGATCCCACTAATTCATTATAAAATGTTTGAATTATCAACCATTCTAGTAACGAATGGTGAGTGTATTTCCTAAGAAGATCTTTAAATCTCTCCCAAGCTTCATATATTGACACTCCATCAATCTGACAGAACGATGTTATGTCATTTCTAAGTTTAACACCTTTGGATGGAGGGAAATATTTAGATAGAAATTTCTGTGAAAGTTCTCCCTAAGTTCTAATAGATTATGGTGCTAATGAATTTAACCACATCTTAGCATTATCCCTTAGTGAAAAAGGAAAAAGTCTAAGTCTAACAACATCGTTTGAGACTTTATCATATTTAAAAGTAGCACACAAATCTAAAAAACTAGCGAGGTGTAAGTTAGGATCTTCATTTAGTGTACATCTGAATTGATTGTTTTGTACCATTTGGATAATAGCAGGTTTAAGCTCAAATGAATTAGCAGCTACATCAGGATTTTGGATAGATAAGTGAATTTCATCTGCTGTAGGATTTACATAATCTCGTAGGGTTCTAGGTTGGTGTTCATTTTCTATTCCTTGATTGTTCATGTTGTTTTTCATTGTATCAAAATTTCTAGGTTCTCTTCTTAATCTTCTAATCTTTCTAACAGTGCGTTATAATTCTGAATTGTAGGGTATAAGATTTTCAGGTCCAAATTTACACATACAATTTTAAATCAGTACACAGTAAAATAATTAACTAAATATAAAAATAAGTTGCAATTCAAGTAAAATTTTTTTCTAATAATCCTAATTTGTCTCTTACTCTGTGATTTTTGTTACTCACTCACTCCTCGGCAACGGCGCTAAAAACTTGACCGTGACTTTATATATGCTAAAAAATATAAGATAAATATGGATGTAATAAAAATTCAATAATTGTAAAGTCACACTTATCAACACAAGCATACGTATCGCTCAAGTAATATAGGGCTCCTAGATATCGATCCCACAGGGAGTAATATTAGAACTACAAACTAAGACTTTAGAAAAGCAATACTTTAATCGCAACAATGAAATTTAATTTGTTATCTGTCACTAATAGACAATTGAAATAAATATGTAATTTTAATAATTATTAAATAATTAATTATACTAATGAAGGTTCAAATGTGATATTTAAAATATAAGAAAGCATCATTCTCCTTGTCAAGAAATTATAGTGAATGGATAAAGTGAATTAATTCAACTTATTTTGTGTCAAATAGGACCATACATATTTTTTACCCTTTGGTCCAGGCGTAAAGAACATTGACTAATCCTACTCTTGTTTACTGAATCTACGACTAGGCTGGGAGGATACCGACTCTCACTTCGGAGCTCCCACATTCCCCTCCCCTGAGGGCTAACATCTACACTTCAACACCCAAACGATATGACCGAATTGAGGATTTCTTCCCCTCTAAAATCTCCAATTCTACGCCCAATAATTTTATTTCCCTATTTATTTGCATTCAACTTTCAAGGGCTTTGATCTCTCTGAATCTTGGATGTAAT
>NW_018165663.1:141415-142582 GCF_001263595.1 Phalaenopsis equestris | reverse complement strand
GTTTGATCCTATAGACTCATCTAAGTGAGACGAACCTATACATACGACTAACCTACCATGAAATTGATTCTAGGCTCATGGAGAATTAAAATAAGCTCGAGATGGGGGAAAATATTATACCTTGGTCCAAGAGGGGAAGCCTCGATTGGATTCTTGGAGAAGCTTCGTGGAGGTCCAAAGAGTCTGTGGATGAAGCCTCTGGTTGTGGTGAATTTTCTAGATCCAAGTTTGACCAAGGCCAATTTTGGGTGTTGGTCAAATTCCACACTAGGGTGCTCTGGTGATGGGGCTTTGTGGGGGATCTTCTTCTCTCAATGTGGGGATGGTGTGGGTGCAATCAACTTGAATTTGGTGAAGGTTTTGGAGATGTCCTGTTTCGGTCTCAAATTAGGGTTGGAAAATTGGCTTTGTTCAGTGGAGGAGATGGTTGAGGAATGGTTGTATTGCACTTATGAGGTCTTGAAGAAGCTCTGAAAAGCAATGTGGCAAAGTCTCCCCAAGGAATTTCAAGCTCTCTTGGTTTGGCCATGGAGGGTGGGTTTAAATAGAGGGGGAAGGAGAGGCCACCAGGGGCAATTGGTGGGTGCCCAATGTTGCTTATGTGGATGCCAACAAGGTGAAAAAATCCAATTGGGATGAGATAGCTCGGATGGGCTTAATATTAAGTTTTAGCCATAGGGGAGCACTTGGCCATGGCTTTTTCGACAGCCTAAGTGGCCGGCTGACCAGGCTCAAGTCACCATCTGACTCAGGGAGGTTAAGGCTTGGGTTTGGTGAAGTCAATTGGGGTTGACCATGTGTAAAGACATTGAATTAAAATAGTATGGGGAAAGGGCTATTTTGGGTCAATTTGGGCCAAATCATGTTTTGGGGCTGATTCACTCTTCAAGGAAGGTTTGGGTCACTCTTCAAGGAAGGTTTGGGTGCTGAGGAGAATCAGATGGCTCAGCTAAAGTGGTGTGGAGAGGTCTCCATCCAAGGTATTTTGGCTAAGCATGGGTTCAAGTGATTCATTAAAAGGGTTAAAAACCTTTTTAAATAGGTTTAAAAGTGGCTTGGCCTCTTGACATTAATAGCTTGATGATGTGACAAGACTCTCATGGCTTTTCTATTGCTTGTGAGTGGCTTCATGGCTTGCATGTGGCTTGGCTAATTTTCATGAGAAAG
>NW_018165663.1:131457-141337 GCF_001263595.1 Phalaenopsis equestris | reverse complement strand
TTAGGAATGATTTTAATCAAATGGATGATGAAGAGAAAGAATTGTCATGTGGGCTTTGGATTTGGGCTTTTGAAATTAGATATAGTTGGCTTGGGCTTTTGGAATTAAGGTTGAATTTGGGATAAAATTTGGGCTAATTGAATGTTGAATTTTGTGTAGAAATATGTTATGAAGGCTTTGGAAGAATTTCAAATGATTTTGAATTGAATTGGAGGGGGGGGGGGGGAGGGGGATTTAAATTGGGCAAGATTGGGGTCAATTGGGCCAAGATTCAGGCTAATTTGGGAAAATTAGGCCTTTAAGAGCAAATTTGGGGCTTTTGGTCAAATTAAGTAAAATTGGTCAAATTGAGTTAATGTGATGGTTAAAAATTGAAATTGAGAATATTTGGGATGATTTTGGAATTTTTGGGAATTTTTGGAAATTTTGAAATTTAGGGGTCATGAGGGGCATTTTGGTAATTCTTGGTGTATTTTGGGAATTTGGTCATTTAGGTGAATTTTGGTTAATTTAGGTAGTGGTTAGTGGTTTGAGATTTTTTTTTGGGAAAATTTGGGTATTTTGGGTAATTTTGGAAAAATTAGGGTTTTAAGGGATTTGGCAAAAATTAGGATTGTATGGGTATTTTGGTAATTTGGTGATTTTGGGCTAGAATGGGCAAGTAAGCCATGAAGCCATGTCAAACCAATAGAAGCCCTGTGAGGACTCATTTTGGATGTTCAATATACTGGTTCTAACCCTCTTAGCCACAGACTAGGGGTATAGGTTCATTAATATGAGCTTTCAAAAAGGAGTCAGGAGACCAACTTAAGGGGTCACAGGACCTGGGGTAAATGAAAAAGTGTAGTGTGTGCAAGTTAGCCCCACCGAAACCAGATCACCCAGAGTTAGTCCTAAGGTTTGACCATCATTTTGGGGACTCCCCTGGAGCTCCTCTATATTGACTCCACCTACCAAGTGCTAGAGGTTAGGACCAACATGTGGAACTTCAAGTTGAGTAAAGAAGAGTTTGAAATTTCTAATTGTGAGGGTTCCTTTTCTAGTCCTCTAGGAATAGTCAACAAAAAAGTCCTGTGGCTAGACCCTAGGCTACTAAAGAGGAAAAACTAGACCTCAACAAAAAATTAGGTAAACAGTTACGTCATACAATCTGTCACTTGAGATGTGCATGATAACCCTTTACTTCTTCCTTACACTAATTATACATGGTCTTAGTAGCCCTAAAGGGATGATTGATTCATATTTGCAGTTGTTGATAGATGAGCTACAAATTCTTTGGGAAATAGGTGTTATGACGCACGACGTCTACAGGAAACACATGTTCTTGATAAAAACAGCGTTAATGTGGATAATAAGTGATTTCATGCATATGGAATGTCATCTAGGTGGAGTACCATTGGAAAGTTAGTCTGCCTATATTGCATGAATTCATCTAATGCATGTACGCTTCAGTATGACAAAAAGAATTCATGGTTTGACTATCACTATATATATATTAATCAAGAGCATTATACAGCTCTAATTTTTGTTCCATAAAAAAATTAAATACAAGAGGTCGATCAAAACTACTTCTAAACCCCACAGAAAAGAAAAAACCAATATAACACACAAAAAATAAAAACTTAGGTACCTTAGGCCACAAATAACCCACACAAAAAATAAATGATAAAACTCAAAAAGCAAAATGAATATAAGGAATATCAATTATATCCCCCTCAACTAGATGAGCAAGAGCCGAAGGCAACATAGTGGTAAAAACCAAACCTTGAGACTTCAAACCATTCTTTATTGCCCAATCCACATATTTATTGCCTTCACGATGAATAAAGAGCCAACTAACCTGAACACCATTCATAAGATCAAATATTCTTTTCAATTGAAGAATAAGATTCCAAGGATGTTTTTTTTTCTTGCAACAATGATACCATAATTCAATAGAATCCATTTCAATAGCAATATTAGTCCAAACACATCTTATCGCCAACTCCAGACTAAAGATCATAGCTTCAGCTTCGAAAATGATCTGGTTGGAGACAATATTGGAGTCGAAAACCAAGTAATACTATGTCCAGTAGCTTCTCGACAAACACCACCTTTACCTGCAGCAGTCGGAGAACAACCACCATTTGTATTTATTTTAACACAACCACTATCAAGAGCTTCCACCAAATCAAAAGAATACTATAAATAATTTTTCGAGCCAACGCAATGTTAAACTTACTTAACATAAGCTTAATACTAGAACTACCAGAAGTATTAAACTTACCAAACTTCAACATTATATAAACAACGCCTTTAATATGAAAGAAACATTTGTATTTGGAAAACTCTATACCTTCATGCTTGAATTTATTACGAGTAGTCCATATATACAGAAAAAACAATCATAGGAATAAGTATGTTTTCATAAGAATACATTCAGAATAAAAAAAATTCGGAAATCCTCACCACCACTAAGAATATCTGGGGAAGATATAATACAAATTGTCAGTGACATTCCAAAGATTATTTTATGCCCTGCCCTTCTTTCACAACATCCACCAAGATTTTGTGTCATTCATAATTAGACAAAGAAGTCAATTTTTCAAGATCTACCTTATTGGAAAGATACTATGATCAAACACAATTTGAATGTCATGCATATAGAAATAAATTTCTTTGACAATATTTCCAACATTGTGATGGATGTTAATGGAAAAATGAAGGATAACGTGAATGTTGGACTTGAAATGAAGGAGATATGCAAAAGTTGGGAGTTGGAGATTCAAGAAATTGCTTTCGGCAAGCTCATTAGGCCCAAAGAAAATATTTCCTCGCTTTGTCCCAGTGAAGAACGATATGTGAGTGACTTCAATCACTAAAATTTCCGAATGGGTATGATTCAAATTGGAGCTATTGTTTTGATGTGGGTGCTGGAAAATATTTTGGAATGAAAAATCAAGATTGTCATATTTTATTACAAAATTTGATGTCAATCACATTTGGCTATTTGCCATGTGAAGTCCTTAATCCATTGATTGACATCAGTGTGTTCTTCAGAGAATTATGTGTAGCTTGTTTGAAGCTTAATGACGTAAGCTAACTAGAAGCAAACATTCCTGTGATACTTTGTAAGCTTGAGAGAATATTTTCACCTAGTTTCTTCAACACGATGGAGCATCCCCCATACATTTACCCTACGAGGCATTAATTGAAGGTTATGTACAGTACCACGGGATATATCCTTTTGAGAGGTAATTTCATTGGGACAAGATATTTAGTCACTCATTTATAAAGAATATTGATAATTTGTACTGAGCAACGTTTGTTTTTAGATTTTTGAATAATAAATTGAAGAGAATTGTGAAGAATATAGCTTGACCAAAAGGATTGATATGTGAAATGTATTTCATGCAAGAGAAAATGACATTCTACTCTTATTATTTCGTAGAAGTAGAGTTCACAAAAGATTTATTTGGTTTGGTGCCAACATTGACCCTTTCTATCTTACAACCGTTAGGTGAAGTATTGAAGAGGTGCACATCATGTTACCTTAATGATCATGAACTTTAAGCAGCGACACTTTATGATTTTTTAATTACAATGAAGTATATTCCTTTATCGAGTTAGAAATTTTTCATTATAATTCTTAACTCATTTATCTGAAAAAATGTTTCATGATTATCTGTTTCAATGATATTTCAATGTGTGAACAATTTATTTGTAGATTTGTTAAATTTGGTTGAAGAAGATGACATTGTAGGGAGATCGAGATTAACTTCCCATATTTACAATGCATATGAGTTAAAATTGACATATTCATTCCTCATATGTCACAATGCTTTTCATTAGCACAGAATTTCTTATGTATATATTAATAGATTTATTATTGGAGAAATGAAGTGATAGATCAGAGGTTGACAGATCTTACTTGGGGACTTTTACACATCGTGAAAACCTGGCAAATTTATGATACAAATGGTTACATGTTTCAAACAATATTCTAGCATAAAGAAAAAAAATTATTTAATTTCGGTGCTTATGTTAAAGTAAACAATAAGTTAGACGATGATATAGACTCCATAGAATTCTGGAAGAAGTTATTGAACTATCTTATCCAGGCTCTACTGGAGGAAGTGTATTCCTATCAACTTTACTTGGTTTGATCATGTTCACAATCGTGAAATAAGGGTAAACCAGTTATATATTATAACATAAGTGACAGTGAATAGAAGATATGCTAAATTTGATCATTTCATTCTAGCTTGACAGGCGAGTCAGTTTTACTATCTTAGATATCCACATAAAGCAAGAGATAATATTGATTGTGTAGTTGTCATTTCGATTAAACTAAGAGCCACTATTAAATTTCAGAATAACATAGAACCCTTCCATCAAGAAATTAAGATGTCAGGTTTATGTTTTCCACTTGATGCAATCGATGAAAAGCTCAATCTAGAGGTTGCTAGTGGCGAATATAAAGAAATTAATATCGGTGAACAGTATGACTCTGACGATGCATTTGAAGTATATATCATGACTACATCCTCCAACCACTCTTTAAACGATGTTGTGAAAGATAAGTAAGTTTTTTGTACATTTCATTGAATTTATATTTCAATTTATTGCATAGTTTTGTGTTTTTAATTTTAGCGTACCTTGCACTTTACAATTTTATCGACCTGTTTACTGCTTACTTATGTGTTTTATGTTTATTACATATTGTTATGTTTTTATTTTATTACATAATATGTGTTATGTGCACTAATTAATAAAATTTCTTTTCCTTGTTGCGGATGTTGGCTGGATGCAGGGACAGTCTACCTCCCCACTCAGAGGGGGGGGGGGGGGGGCTTCGGCCACAACACTATATGACAAAGAAGAACATCAGAAGAGGCCACCCGATTTCGACACCCACACCCAACCCTGCTCCCACACTTCCCTGCCAGAACCATGATCACTACCTCAGCTAACACCTCTGCCCTCGCCGCCAATCCCACCGCCCACACTCATGCCCACCACTGCCCCTACCCTCACCTCTTGATACCACTGCCCCTACCCTCACCTCTTGATCCGCCTTGGCACCCGCCACCACCCTCGCCCTCACACTCACCCCGACCCCCGCCTCCACCACAACCTCCACCTCCAATCCTACCCCACCGCTATCTCATCCTGATTGCAGTGAGGTTGAGTGCATCAGAGGCCCACGCTGCCTCTACCGGGCAGCAGAAGTCGACAAGCAGCAGCTACCGCATTGAGCCTATCAGCAACATGTAAAGTTTTTTTTAAGATATTGCCAGTAATCTTTTTATTTTTCAATTGAATATGAAACTAAAAAGTTGTTATTTTAATGTTCTACCCCCAGACCCAGACTATTCATGCAATTTGGGATATCATTCGAAGCAAGTACGACTCAGTATACTTATCGGGGAACGAGATCCCTGTTGGCCATTTGAGATATTTGGTTTTCGGAGTTTATGGTAAGTATCGTTCATAAATTACTTAAGTTATTTTTATTTATTTATCAATTGAACATAATCCCTGCAATATCTGCAGCAAAAATTCTCATAGCGCCATGAGGTGCACATTAGACAAAACTTCGAGCGAAAAGATAGCGATTGCCTTTGGGACATGTCTGAATATATCAAGAAATCACGACAACACCCTATGTGGCTCAAAGTGATGTTTTTGCAGTGCTTCTTACGTATGAGATTCTCCGGTCTGCTAGAAGAAGAGGGAATAGGCAAAAGCAGAACAGGCGGTTGGACTTTAGTGGCATGGAGCCCTCCAAGCACACTGGTAAGGCGTTCCCCCATATAGAATACAAGCGAAGGCTAGTAACATAAAGTTTTTATAGTCTGAAGATTTATTCTAACTATTTCATTTTATGGATAGACTATAGAGATTGAACGAGAGCCCTCTGTCGCCGATGTACATGAGCACACCCTCATGAGGAGGTCTGACAAGTCCTGAATCGACGATAGATTCTATGTGACCCAAGTAATTGATGAACTTAAATAGTGTGATGTTTATACATGTTAGCTCTAACCGAATGTAACTTCTTTTATTTGTAGGAGAGATTCGAGCAACAGAAAGAGAGTCAATCCCAGATGTTGAAAGGTATTACGATCTGTGAGCGTGATCCTTTCGAGTACGACCTATGGAGGGAGGGATACTGGAGGGAAGAAGATGGGTCGAGTCCACGGGCTTGGGTCATAAGAGTTTGCCTATGACGCTCACCCCTCCACCAGTGCATTTACAACTTCTACCTCTACTGCATAGGATGAGATCTCCAATCGTGTTGTGGCATTATCTAGCGAGATTGCGGTTTGCTTCTAGTTGATGAGGTCGAAGCTGGAGGTTAACATGGAGGCCAAACTGAAGGCTGAGTTGAATTCCTTCCAGAAGCTGATGAAGGAGCAGACAACAACAACATTGGAGGAGGAGGAAGCGGAGGATGATGATGAAGATGAGGTTGTGAGACAAAGGAGGATGATTTGAATGTGATTTTTTCTTTTTTTTATGTTTATATAAATTTAGACATGTATTTTTTCGGTTAACCGTTATGAACCTATTTTAAAGTTAATGCATTTTCTTTATTTCATTATTTGATTGAATAAATTACTGTTTGACAGTTATATTATTTCGTTAAATACTTCAAATTATAAATTAAATGTTGTGATGGTAGACGTGGTAATATAAATACGAAAAAAGAAATTTGTTTTTTGCCTTATACTATAGCTTTCCAGCGACATTTTGTCGGCTTTGCAACAATTTTAAACTTATCCGTAAGCAAAACTGAAGGCTAGCCGATGGACTTTTTTATCGACGTCTAACCGACACATAACTAACGCACGAGGTGCGTCACGCAAAAATGACAGATGCGATACTTTTCTCACAGTTAACCCTTCGGTTATAAAAAAACATCATTTAATTGAAGATTTTTACCTGCATCAAAAATTCAATGTAAATACATAGGAAGTTTGGTGGTATGTATGGAAATGTCCCTTCATATCTAACTATAAGATAATATAAATAAGGCAACTGATGAAGGTTATGATACAGTGATATTTAATATTTAACTTTGATGTTTCTGACCAGTAAGAAGGGAATGAAGTGGAGAAGCAACTGGTACAGGGGGATGAAGTGGTTGTTTTTGACCGTTAAGAAGGGGACGAAGCAAGACATGTAAATTCAAGTTATCGCAGTCATGAAAAGTGAAGAATCTTAAAAGAGAAAAGTCCTAACATGATCTTGTAAGTGCGTTCTTCTGTAAGCCAATGGAATGTCGTCAAAGGATGCAACTTTAATCGGGCTTTACAGATTGCAGGAAGACCATGTTTCGACTTTTAAAAGCGATTGTGTTACAAAGCTTCCAAAAAAAGAAAAAAGAAAAAAAACAAATCTGAATGGAATGGTCTAAAGATCAAATAGATGAAAAATAAGAGCAAAACAGCACAGAAAAGCGAACCTGATCATATGCATCAATTGGCGGAGAGCAGAAATAGGATGGTGATGCAAAAAAAAAAAAAATTAAAGCTGATAATTTGCAGTGGTTAACTTTCAGTGGTCTCTATATGCTGGGATCTGGTCATTGTGTTCCTAGCTAGCTAAATGCAACTATATTGCGAGACTTCATTCATGAAGGCGATGGTTTTGGATAAAATCGGAAGAGGAGGGATACTGGAGGGAAGAAGATGGGTCGAGTCCACGGGCTTGGGTCATAAGAGTTTGCCTATGACGCTCACCCCTCCACCAGTGCATTTGCAGTTTCTACCTCTACTGCATAGGATGAGATCTCCAATCGTGTTGTGGCATTATCTAGCGAGATGGAGGTTTGCTTCTAGTTGATGAGGTCGAAGCTGGAGGTTAACATGGAGGCCAAACTGAAGGCTGAGTTGAATTCCTTCCAGAAGCTGATGAAGGAGCAGACAACAACAACATTGGAGGAGGAGGAAGCGGAGGATGATGATGAAGATGAGGTTGTGAGACAAAGGAGGATGATTTGAGTGTGATTTTTTCTTTTTTTTATGTTTATATAAATTTAGACATGTATTTTTTCGGTTAACCGTTATGAACCTATTTTAAAGTTAATGCATTTTCTTTATTTCATTATTTGATTGAATAAATTACTGTTTGACAGTTATATTATTTCGTTAAATACTTCAAATTATAAATTAAATGTTGTGATGGTAGACGTGGTAATATTAATACGAAAAAAGAAATTTGTTTTTTTCCTTATACTATAGCTTTCCAGCGACATTTTGTCGGCTTTGCAACAATTTTAAACTTATCCGTAAGCAAAACTGAAGGCTAGCCGATGGACTTTTTTATCGACGTCTAACCGACACATAACTAACGCACGAGGTGCGTCACGCAAAAATGACAGATGCGATACTTTTCTCACAGTTAACCCTTCGGTTATAAAAAAACATCATTTAATTGAAGATTTAAATTCCTTCCAGAAGCTGATGAGGGAGCGTGACAAGACAACAACAGCATTGGAGGAGGAGGAAACGGAGGAGGATGATGAGGATGAGGTTGTGAGACAAAGGAGGATGATTTGAGTGTGATTTTTTCTTTTTTTTATGTTTATATAAATTTAGACATGTATTTTTTCGGTTAACCGTTATGAACCTATTTTAAAGTTAATGCATTTTCTTTATTTCATTATTTGATTGAATAAATTACTGTTTGACAGTTATATTATTTCGTTAAATACTTCAAATTATAAATTAAATGTTGTGATGGTAGACGTGGTAATATAAATACGAAAAAAGAAATTTGTTTTTTTTCTTATACTATAGCTTTCCAGCGACATTAACCTTATCCGTAAGCAAAACTGACGGCTAGCCGATGAACTTTTTTATCCACGTCTAACTGACACATAACTAACGCACAAGGTACGTCACACAAAAATGACAGATTTGATACTTTTCTGACAGTTAACCGTTCGGTTATAAAAAAACATCATTTAATTGAAGATTTTTTCCTGCATAAAAAATTCAATGTAAATACATAGGAAGTTTGGTGGTATGTATGTAAATGTCCCTTCATATCTAACTATAAGATAATATAAATAAGGCAACTGATGAAGGTTATGATACAGTGATATTTAATATTTAACTTTGATGTTTCTGACCAGTAAGAAGGGAATGAAGTGGAGAAGCAACTGGTACAGGGGGATGAAGTGGTTGTTTTTGACCGTTAAGAAGGGGACGAAGCAAGACATGTAAATTCAAGTTATCGCAGTCATGAAAAGTGAAGAATCTTAAAAGAGAAAAGTCCTAACATGATCTTGTAAGTGCGTTCTTCTGTAAGCCAATGGAATGTCGTCAAAGGATGCAACTTTAATCGGGCTTTACAGATTGCAGGAAGACCATGTTTCGACTTTTAAAAGCGATTGTGTTACAAAGCTTCCAAAAAAAGAAAAAAGAAAAAAAACAAATCTGAATGGAATGGTCTAAAGATCAAATAGATGAAAAATAAGAGCAAAACAGCACAGAAAAGCGAACCTGATCATATGCATCAATTGGCGGAGAGCAGAAATAGGATGGTGATGCAAAAAAAAAAAAAATTAAAGCTGATAATTTGCAGTGGTTAACTTTCAGTGGTCTCTATATGCTGGGATCTGGTCATTGTGTTCCTAGCTAGCTAAATGCAACTATATTGCGAGACTTCATTCATGAAGGCGATGGTTTTGGATAAAATCGGAAGGCCAGAGGGACACAAGCAAGGTTTTAAAAATAGGACCAGACAGTTCACAGAAGAAGATTTACGATTTCAAGGTTGTATCAAATTTAAAGTGAGGGACAACATAACTAAACTAAAAATAAATAAATATAGCATAAATGTCAAATTAATGGTGTAGTGTAAAAAATATATTAGGAAACATAAAATC
>NW_018165663.1:129352-131357 GCF_001263595.1 Phalaenopsis equestris | reverse complement strand
AAAAAAAAAAAAAAAAGGCAGTTTGTGATTTTATATATAACATTTTTTGTTACAAAAAAAAAAACGCCTAAATAGTTAAAGTTGATATCAAGATTTTCTAGGGAGCGTTGCTACACTCAATAAATAAATATGTTAAACAAATATTAAATGAATTCATGCTATTTCCAATGGTTAAAGTAGCCTTCGATTATTTATGAATCGACGGCTTTCAGATCTAAGGGACGACGATCTTTCCGCGGCTTATGTCGAACATAATCGTTGGTTAGCTGTTGAAAAAACGTTGGTTAAATAACCAACGACCACAGGCTGTCGGTTAATGCAAAAAAAAAAAAAAACTTTTGGTCTTCGTTTTATTCTCTGCCTGTAGATTTCATGATTGACGGGATAGCTTGTTGATTTTTCGATAGCATGTTATTTAATCATCAGTTATCTGTCGGTTTAGGAAATGATGGACAATAGATGTCGGGTCATTAAAAAAACTAATAGTCTGTTATTTGACAGTTGGAAAGCTATTGAAAGACTGTACAGATATAAAAAAAAGAAAAAGAACCTTCTTTCTTTCATTATAATTTCTACACCAGCAATCGTTAGAAATCCAGTTGTTGTCTCACAATCTAATTTAACAATCCAAGTAATGATCAATCTAAAACCACATGAATCAACACACAAATTAAACATCAAAATAATTACCATATATTGAACCAAGGAATGAAACAATATGTACATAAGAATAACTTGTTCGGATCTCTCATTTAAAAAAAAAAAATGAAGAAAACAAAACAAACCTAATCCTCTTCCATTTCCACGTCATTCTCATCTTTGTCGTCCTCCTCTACCGAAATGTTTCCCTTTTAGATTTGCCTGACGTCGTGGTGCATCTAGTTTTATTTTCATTTTGCCCTCCAATTCAGACTGCGCCTCAGCGAGCTAAGCAACAAATCAGGTCTCTATAATAACATTAAAAGAGTCAACATTCTTACAAACCTCATCCTCCTAGGTGGTAGAATATGATGCACTTAATATACTAGATGAGCAATGAACATCATATGCTTATGTCTGTGAATCCAATCCATAGATCTTTCCTTTCGTTTTGCCTCCAACAACCTCTCTACATAGCTCATAGCTGGACTGATCATAATATGAAATCGTAAGCCCTTCTATTTAGTCTTTGTACTCAAGATTTCCTACAATAGAAGTATATATAATACTTTGGGGCAAAACTAAATTCAAGAATAATATAAATTGTATAAAAATTACCCTTGTTACTTATATGTTCACTTGAGATTTGTCGTCAGCCCACGTATGGTTCAACTACTGCTTATGTGTATGCGTATGTAGCTCGGTAGGAGTGACTTCTCGTTCCAACTCCATAGACTGCTAATGTCTGAAAATAGTTGGTAAATATTTATCGTACAATAAGATTTAATGCACAAAATAACTGTTATCATAATTCTCTTGTACGCTTGTATGCGGGATATTGCCACTAGGTATGCTCAGAAAAAGTATTAGCAATTCTTGTTGTTCACTGAGATATCCTCTCGAGTAATGATCATTAAGGCATAACAAACAATAACAAGTCATTCATGAAACAAGATCAATTTGTCTTCAAGACAAACAAGGTAATGCCCACGCAGAATGCAAAGTGGCTTAGAATAATGTGATCACTCTACCAAGGTGTGAACAATCATAAAGATGTGTTAAGAGGGAAACCGAATGTGACTGCTTTATCGAAGTGTGAGTGATATCATTGTATGCCAAAGGATATTCATATATGAGTGTTGGGCTAGGTGCACACTCATATTCGATCACATGTATGAGTATATATGACTTGCTCATTTGACATAATTGTACGAGTTAAGTGATCGTACACTAGTAAAGCAAACATAAGGTTACATATGAACACATGTCACACTAGGTGAAGTAAGTGTTTCCGTATAACAAAGGATACCTGTCGACACTATTTTTGGTGTGGGGTTTGCCCGTAGGAAGCTGTCGGTCATCGGAA
>NW_018165663.1:123988-124812 GCF_001263595.1 Phalaenopsis equestris | reverse complement strand
CGCCCTCCGCGTCAGCGCTGACTCAGCGCGCTGTGCATATACAGGATTTCTGTCCGACGCGATCAGGACCGTCCGATCGATACACGCGCGAATGGACGACATCCGTTCATTCTTCCCCATCTGGTTCATCCTGAGAGCCGTCCACCTTCAAACGTCAATATCGCACTCGATTCTCAACGGATTTACATGAAATTTTTTTTAAATCGTAGATCTGACCTAGCTCTACACATCCATACGGTTAATCAAGCATGATTTGTAAGTTTTCTTCACAAACCGTGAAACCGAGCTCGAATTTAAAAAAAATGGCCTATACCTTTGTCCAAGAGGTGTGGCCTCAATTGGATGCTTGTGAAATGTTTGTTGAGGTCCAACGAAGCTTCTATAAGCACCAATTGGAGTTCCTTTGAGTTTTGTTTAGAAATCCCAAAAATGGGGTTAGGCCTTATTCTCCACAACAAATGAGGGCTTGGGGGAGGGGGGTTTGATGGGAAAGCTTCTTCTTTAGGCCTTGTGAAGGTGTGTGCAAGGTTAATTTGATTTTGGTGGAGTTTAGAGTAGTGCCCTGATTTTGAGCTCGATTTTGAGCTCAAAATTGAGCTCAAAGAAGAGGCTTTGAGGGCAATTAATGATGGAGCCCTTCTTCTCTGTGCTTAGAGAAGAGTTTTGGATAGTTTGGAGGAGGTTTTACTAATCTATGGTGGCCCTTCCATGTTTGGCCTTAAGCTCTCTCCTCTTCAATAGCCATGGCCATGGCTTTTTATAGATTTAGATCAGTTGGGATGCTTGGAGATGAAGTTTAAAGCTCATGATGAGCAAGAAAAATG
>NW_018165663.1:115152-123311 GCF_001263595.1 Phalaenopsis equestris | reverse complement strand
AAATTGGACCATGGTGTAGTTGGACAAAATGGAATTGGGAATATTTTGGATTAATTTGGATTTTTTGGGAATTTTTGGAATTTTTTGATTTTTGGGCCATGGAGGGGCATTTTGGTAATTTGGCCATTTTTGGAATTTTTTTGTCAGTTTTGGCAAATTTGGATGTATTCAAAGTGTTTGGAATAAGTTTTGATCAGTTTTGGGTATTTTGGCAAAATTTGGGAATTTTGGTCAAATTTGGGTATTTCAAGTGCAATTGGGTAGAGAACCATTTTGAATGAGTCATGGATCAATGAAATCTCCATTTTGGGTCCCCATGTATTGGTCTTAGCCAGAGTATGGTGAGGGGATGGTGTATCTTAGCTCCAAATCAACACCCAGGGTCAATCCTAAGGTCAAGTAGCCCTATAGGAACTCTCCTTGAGTTCCCTCATAATGATCTTACCTACTAAGTGCTAGAGGTTAGGACCAATATGTGGAACTTCAAATTGAGTAAAGAGAAGAATTTTTGAGTTTCTAATGGTGAGGGTACCTTTTCTAGTTTTCTAAGACTAGTCAGTAGGAAAGTCCTATGGCTAGACCTAGGCTACTAAAGAAATTTCTAGACCTCAACCAAAAGTGAGGTCAACAATACCTCAAAAAAATTGTAGGCTAGGTGATTGCGATCCAAACCAAGGATATTTAAGATGAGCAGTGTTAGGTGAGCTAGCCATCTCAAGTATGCCATACCACTTGTTATGAGCATATGGATCTAGTATAAAAGTATGAAGTTGTGTACCATCATTTTGTTACATGAGGCAAAAAAACTCCAGACTCTGTTTGCATGACTAATCATGAAAAATTTAGCATTAAAAGAAATTTTCAGCCTAGGGATTTGTTACTCTCTAGATTTATGGCTTTACTTATCCACCCAAGTGAAGTCACCATGACAAATAACAAGATTAGTACAATCTCTACTTTGAAATAGGTTAAGAATCTAAGGCTTTTGGATAAAACACTCAACAGTCATAGAGGATCACAAAGAAAAGCTTTTAACCTATGGGGGCTTCTCTAACTTCAGCCTATACTTACTTTCTCTAACACACACCAAAAAGCTTGCTAGAAAGGAAGAACATCAAGTTTGTAGAGACTTTTACCTTTACAATGTTTAATGTGACGTGCCCTTTGCATGACCAAGCCTCCTTCTTTGCTAGGATGAAGATGGTGCCTTCTTCTGAAGGAAAAGCTCAAAAACTCTTTGAGAAATCACTCCTCACACACTCCTCTAAGAAATGGTGGAGTAGAAGGAAGAGATGTAGAAGAAGAAAATGGATGAAGAGAAGAAAATCAAGAAGGAGAGTTTTCTCACCAAGAAAACCCGTCAAGAGCTCCAAGCTTCTCCTCAACTCTCCAAGCTTTCTCTTCAAATTCAAAACCTCTAAAAAAATCTTCTGTTCTCAATCAAAATATCAGCTCTCTCTATTCAAGAGATCCCATTCCCACAAATTGGCTAAAGCCCACTTTCTATTCCTTAGATTCCTTCCTCAAGTGGCAAAAGATCCATGTGTAATGCATGCAAGTTCCTTCTTTTATAGTGGAAGCATATGGAACATTCCACACCATTCCATGACCAATTCTAGCCCTCCATGTGGCTTAACCTAGTCAAAAAGACAAAAAAGTGTGAATTCAGGCCGCCCAATGGTGTTGCTATGCCTGAAACTGGTGTAATTACAACTCCCTATCTGTTTTTTTCTTGTTTGGATACACTGGTTTTGGGCATAACTACATCATGATAAGCTATGGGTGACATGACTAGACCTTGGTTTAATGCTTTAAATGCATGCTAAAGAGTTTTATGGATTTGTTGGACCATGAGAGCTTCCAAATGAATGGAATATGATCCCCAAACATTTAAATAAACATAAAACAAGTGACATATCAAAAATTAATGCTAATCAATGATGACCACTCCTGGACACGGTTATACCAATTTAAACCTTAATTTTTGTACCCGAAACATCCAATGAAGGTTTCCATGGATCCCTCGAGGCATGGGAGGTTATTTATGATTGAAATATAATATCAAAATATTAAAATGGTCATTAGAGATTAAAATATAATGCCAAAGAATGGTGACAACTTCTGGACATGAAAACACCATGTTGTACCCTAGATTTTGCCCTAAAATGTTTGTTGAAGGGTTTTAGGGATGTATAGAGCTAGGGTAGACTGAAAATATATGGAATGTGGTCCCATAATGTTCAAGTGGACATCCTACATATGTGACATAAAAAATGATGTCAATAAAACTAGAAATAAATATTGTTTTACTCAATCTAAGGTTGAATTTCATCACAATTGAAAAGAACGCATTAATTTTTTGTTTGAAGCTCCTAATTAGTGAGATAATGTGTGTGCACCTCCTTGATACCTTAACTAAGTATTAAAAAATGAAATTGTTGGGGGGGGGGGGGGGGGGGCTACCGAGCCCCGCCGAAACCACACTAAGATTAACACAATAATGTAAGTCCTCGGTAATGGCACAAAAAACTTGATCTGATCCCTAACAACTTGATTTAGTTCTAAAAATCGGGTGTTCTTGTACACTGGGGTTTCTCACCCAAATATATGCATTGTTTCAGCAATATAGGGATTTATTGAGTCCGGATTGTCTATCCCACAGAGAGTGAGATAATGAATCCTTTAGGAAAAGTTCTAATCAACTACTTTTAGTTCTCTTTTTGGAATGGTGATTAGGTGAAAGTTCTACCAACTTCTCCTAACATTAGCTCAGTTAATTCTAATGTTAAAACCTATCTAACCTTATTGGATTAGTTATTATTAAGATAAAAAAAGTGATCCCTCTCTTGTGATGATATAAGTGAGTGTAAGAATAAATACTTCAAATTTCAAATGTAGTTAGTGACAAATAAGAGCAATTATCTTCTTTACTCTCTTCTGAGTGCATAAAGAAGTTTGGTTAAACTGGTTTTAATTCGTTAAACCCCCATTTAAACCTATCAAAGCCTATTTCTCTATCTAATTACATTGCAAATAGTTTACGTGCACCATACCCTATAAAATAATTTGAATACTCTAATCGTTCCTCCATCACTCTTTTGAGTCATAATAAATCACAACAAATTTTAGCAGTTCATATGGCCAGTATGAAAAGTAAATTAAGCTTTGAAGAATACTCATCACATTGATGTTTATAGATTAATTCTATAAACATCCTAACTTCCTACCCATCCAATTTCTTCATCACAAGAGAAAGGTAAGAAATATATACTCACAATGCATAAGAAAAGCACCACAAGTCATCATCTTATAACAAAGCAATTCTACTAGAATTAAGTGTACATATTGTACAAGACAATAGAGAGCACAATACTTAGCTTTTTCCACGAGAAAAGAGTTGAAAATTTCTCCCCAAAATATCTCAAAGTGCTCCAAGCAATGCTGAGTATATCCCTTTATAAATTTCTCTCCAATCCTCTCCAATCTCTTTAAGAAAGTGGAAAATACAAAACCCTAACTCTATACTCCTCTGCCTTCTTGGACTTTGCAAGGCTTCAAAATGTTCAGGAGTGCTCTTTTGAACTGTCTATGATACCCCTTTAAATCCCAAAGTCGTGCTGACAAAACTGTAGAGCCTGCCCAGACAGTTTCCAACACCTTAGCTCTAATAGGTTGACACTTAGGTGTCGGCCTCTCTGTTTACCTTGGTAGGTTCTAGCGCCTATGGACCTAATAAACTGGCACCAAGGCACTTGGGTGGAGAGCCTTGACACCTAAAGGATGGCGCCTAGGCGCAAACTTCTAGTCTCCAATTTGCTCCGTTTCGCCTCCTCTTCACTCCATTTCAGCTTCGCTTCGCTCCATGTGTCCTATCTATTATTCATGCAAAAAAACACAAACATACATTTTCTTAAAGTGCAATTTCATTCATAAACAGATGAAAAATAGAAAGAAAATTAAGCATGCTTCAGGACACATCAAAATTCCCCATACTTAAACGTTACTTGTCCTCAAGTAACACTAGCATTTTTTAAATTGAATTTATTAATTTGAGGAAGTGAGTTTCATTAAAATTATCAATAATTTTACCTCAGGAATGTCATAGTGTAACTTAAGAAAAATTTTAGTAAATCAACCTTGAACTAGGGTATAAGAAAACCTTGTATTCAACTTTGAAACCTTTATTTTCTACTACATCAAAAATCATTGGTATTAGTTAAACATAAGATCCTTGAAAAAATATAGAAAATAGAATTAAAGCACTCTATTTATAAATTTTGACTAATTCTTTTTTAAATATAAAGTTTAGGATTTTAATAAAGTCTTTTGCTTTAAAAAGTTTCAAGTGAAACTAATTTTTGATCAGGCTTTTCCTGAAGCTTCTCCCCCCTTAATATATATGAGGCTTTGATATATATATATATATATATATTCTTTTACTTTCTTTTCTTTAGGATCTTTTTCAATCCTTAACACATCTGTAGGAGATTTATTATATATGGATAAATCTTTAATAATTTTGAATTACACTGTTATCTCCCTAAAGTAAAAACTATCACTCTCTTTCACTTTTTAAATTTTTTAAAAATTTAAAGTATTAGTTGAAATGAGTTTTTAATAGAGGCTCAATTCTTTTAAAATGTAGATCTAAGGAATCCTAATTTTTCAAATATACAAATATTTTCTACAATAGATAATAAAATCTTTTTTCTACATTTTTTCTACAAGATAACTTTAGAGCATTCTTTTTTACGTAAAACTTCAAATAAATCTACTATGTCTTTCTTATAATCAAAATAGAGTTATTTTAAAGTTAACACCACATACCTCAAGTCTTTTTAAAAACAAAATAACCTTAAATGCAGGTTAATGAGGACAATTAAAGTGAGGGCAAGGGGATACCGGAGAAAGAAGACGTCTGGAACGAGAGGTTACGATAGAGGAAGCAAGAGACCGCAAAGTAAGTGAGCGATCCACAGGGAATGTGAGAGCAAACGACGAACGAGAAAATAGAACCAAATCGTGATTCCCTAGGTGTTGACCTCACTTTTGGTTGAGGTTTAGTTTTTCCTCTTTAGTAGCCTAAGGTCTAGTCATAGGACTTTCCTATTGACTATTCTTAGAAAATTAGACATGGAACCCTCACCATGAAACCATTAGAAATTCTACACTCTTCTCTACTCAACTTGGAGTTCCACATATTACTCCTAACCTTTGACATTTAGTAGGTGTGATCACTATGGGGTAAACTCAAGATGAGTCGCCCTTAGGACTGCTGGACCTTAGGGTTGACCCTGGGTGTTGTTCTAGGGCTAATGCACTCACTTGCAATCACTTGCACTCACGATCACTCACTACCCTAAACCCATAAATTCTAGGCTTTGGTCCCTTGATACTTTTGGGAGACTCCTGTAGGTGGTTCTCTAAACCCATTAGCCCTGGGCTAGGGTTTAGCTAAGACCACTACATAGAGGACCCAAAAATGAGTTTTCCATTGGTCCATGGCTTATTGATGGTGGCTGGCACTGTAACTCTACCAAGATACCTAACATACCCCTAAATTCCCCCCAAATTACCTAGATACCCAACATACCCCTAAATTCCCCCCAAATTACCTATATACTCATGGGACCCCAAATTTGGCCAAAATCTCCAAATCTAGCCAAAATACCCAACTTGATTCAAAAATCATTTCAAAATCCTTGAAAACACCCAAACTACCCAAAATCCCCAAATTGGCCAAATTACCAAAATATCCCTCTATAGCCCCAAATTCTAAAAATTCCAAAAATTCCCAGAAATTCTTAATAAATCCTAAATATCCCCAATTTCATTTTTCTCAACTACTACATGACCCATTTTGGTCAATTTGACTATCTTTAACCAATACTCCCAAATTTGCCTTTAAGAGCCCAAATTTCCCCAAATTCAACTCAAATGTTCATCAATTTGATCTCAATTGACCCCAATTACAATCATAAACTCAAATTAACTTTTGATATGACCAAGCTAAATGAAATACAAGCTTAATTGGTCTATGATTTGAACCCAATTTTGATTTAGGTCAAAACCCCAATTTTGACCATATGACCTAATCTCACCAAATTAAACCCATAGCTCACTCAATTGGCCACAATTTGTAAAAATCAAACCTAACCTTTAATTGGCCTTCGTGAAGCCTCAATTTCATTTAATTTCAACCTAAATCCAAAATCCCCAAATTTGCCTCAAATTAGCTATGTCCCCAAAAACCACCAAATTGAATGCCTTAATACCAAAATGGGCACCCAATTTATATTGAAAACTCTTCATGACATTCTTAAAGACCATTTTTAATAATCAATTTGAACCTCACCAAACCTTAGCCCAATCTAGACCCAAGTCTAGCCCAACTTGCCAAAATTGACCAAGATCCCAGAATCCTTCAAATTGAGCTTCCAATTGAACTCAAAATCATTTCAATCCTCCACAAAAAATCATCATAACAATCATCTACACAATTTTGATCAATCAATTGGGTCAATGTACATGGCTAATCTAGCCCAAACCCAAGTTTTGGTCATTTGCACTCACTTGAACCCTTTCACCAAAAATTGACCTAACCATGTCTAAGCCACCAAAGTAATGATTTCACAGCCACCATAACCTTCTTAAAGACCAGGGTAAACCCTCATAAAATCACAATGACAAGATATAGACCAATGGATCCCTAAATTAAGGGATTTTACCCATTTTTGGACATAACTTGAAATATCTCCAACATCATCACTTACCCTTGAGAGATAATCATCATTAGCCACCCCTGACTTCCCTGAGCCAAGAGGTGACCAATGCCTGGTTGTCCAGCCACCTTGGTGGCTGGGAAATGGCCAAAACCATGGCCAAGACAAGGGATTTTCACCCAATTCAAACCCAAAGGCCAAATCAGCCCAGCTGCTCATTAGAGCTTCTCTGCCTTCCACATAAGCAACCAAATGCACCGCTCAAATTACCCTGGCTGCCAGCCTAGGCCATTTTATTTAAACTCCCCCTCCATGGCAAAAGAGAGAGAGAGAGCTTGAAATTCTTTGAGGAGACTCTGTAAAACTTCTTTAAGAGCTTCCTGGAGACCTCTTGAGCTTAACTAAACCTTCCTTAGCCACTCAAATTCATTGCTTGAGTTCAAATTTTTAGCTCAAATTCAAGGCCAAAACAAGACATCCTCCAAACCTTCACCAAATTTAAATTAATTGTACCCACACCATCCCAACATCAAGAGAAGAACATCTCCCATAAAAGCTCCATCATCCGACCACCCTAAGGTGGACTTCGACCAAACCCCCAAATTGGCCTTGATTGAATTTGGGTCTAGGCATTTCACCACGACCGGAGGCTCCATCCCTAGGTTTCTGTCACCCACCTAAAGCTTCTACAAGCATCCAATTGAGGCTACCCCTCTTGGACCAAGGTATTCAAATTAAACTCTAAACCGAGCTTCTTTTAATTATTCATGAATATAAAGTCAATTTAAGGGTTCATCAACCATATGGATGTGTTCTACTAGTCAATACGAGCATTTTAAAAAAATCTCACTCAATTTCGTTAAGAATCAAGTGAGATATTAGCATTTTAAAATGGACGGTTTTCGGGTCCAGTTCATTTGGGACGAGGACCCGTGACTGTCCGATCGAGCATTTATTGATTGGGTGGCCCTGGTCGCGTCGGACAGACCGCAGTCTGATATGGGCGGGAATGAGCTGGCTGGCGACGCCAATCACACAACGACACGTGGCCTATTCGACGAGGTTGACATGGATAAGTAGGAAAATAGGGGCATTTTCTTATTTATTTAATCCCCAAAACTTCAAAAATACATAACTTTGTGTAGAAAAATCATAAAAATAAAATAAAAATACTTTTTTTGCTCAGTGAACAGAGGAGAACAATGTGGATTAAAATTTATGTGAATTTAATCAATATTTTATTTTTAAAAAATTAATAAGTGTTAGGAGTATTTTAACTCTCCATGCATGTAGACTTATCACCATAGCTTGAATTTTTGCCATGTAGCCTCTGTCAAGGGGTTTTTCTAAAGTTAGAGAAGACCTCTAGATAGAGATCCATATTTTTCATGTTTATGCACATTATTTGCTTAATTTAATCATAATAATTAGCATGTT
>NW_018165663.1:113563-114664 GCF_001263595.1 Phalaenopsis equestris | reverse complement strand
AATAAAGATATTGAATTTCAAAGCTTAAAAATAAATTTTAAAGGCTAAAAATGAGTTTTTCACTAAAATTATTCCAATAAATCAAAGAAAAATCAGACAAATATGAAATTTGCTCCTCTAGGTTCTCTAACCTCAGAGAGATTTTTCAAAAAGACAAAACTTAATTTTCACCATTTAAAATATTTTATTATTAAATAGCCCAGAATTTAAAATAATTCTAATATTATTTTTCAGCAGCTCATTAATAAATTGCCACTGCCCAAATACTTTATCCAAAGGCTTATTTGTTCTAGGTCTACCTGCAGTAAAAATTTCAAGGGATTAGAAATTATCTTGGTCAAGTTAGGAATTTTCTTTGAAAATTTTATTTTTTCATGAAAATAATTATATAAAATAAATTAAATTCTGAAAAATCACATTTTCTCCTCTGTTGTCTTAATTGACCCATGAATGAGGTAGGATAAAAATTTCAAAGTCATTTGCATTGAATTTGATAAGTTATGAAGTGATAGAGCCTTAGGGGCAAATGTAAAATTTTGAAAATTTAGCCTTAATTAACATTTAGGCTTAAGTCAAGGAGGGAAATTGGTAACCTCTAATCTTAATCAATTCATTTGATGTTTGAGACACAAAAGGGTTAATTGGTAGAAACCAATCTCACTTTATTAATTAAGATTAATAAATTTCTAAATTATTAAAATTTAGAAGTTTATTAAAAATAAATGATCCTGGATTTAGGGGTATGACTTTTGAAGCCAATACTTAATCAATTTAATACCCCTATTTTGGTTTTTCAAATAGAGTCCAAATCATGACCACTTAAAGCTTAATCCTTTTCAAAACAAATTAAGACACTCACTTATGTTTGAAGGCCTTAGTGGTAACTTAGGCTAAATAAAAAATTGATTAAATAAAGATTAGATAAATGAATATAATTAAATCTAACATCCTTGAAACACCACTAAGCCCAATTAGGATTAAAAAAATTGGCTAAGTGTTCAAATTACATTAACTTGCCTCTTTAAGGGTCTTCACCCACATAATTTTCAAATTAAATGATAAGTGACAATTACCCTATTCTTAGGGATAATTGAGACATCA
>NW_018165663.1:112289-112569 GCF_001263595.1 Phalaenopsis equestris | reverse complement strand
TAAACCAATCTTCCTTCCTTAGACTTAAACAACAAAGCCATAGGACTTTGAGGTTGCTTGCTTATGCAACGTAAATCCTCACATTATCTTTAGGCTTTTGTACAGCCCTGCTATACAATATAAGCCCTAACTCGTCTTAGGATTATGAGGTTGTTGTTTGTCACGACCTAAATCCTCACATATTTCAGACTATTTGTGCGATAGTTTCACACGAATGTAAGCCCTAACTAATAAAATTGGCAGGATGAAACACCTAAATGTCTCTCTTCAAAACTGAAAC
>NW_018165663.1:101405-111973 GCF_001263595.1 Phalaenopsis equestris | reverse complement strand
AAATATAAAGGTTTTGCAGACCAAATGGACGTCATACTTTCCTTAGTTTATTTGATCGAGTCTCATCCTCAAGTCTTGTGTTTATCCTTCGGGATAGATATAAGATTTGAGGTACAGTGCTCTTTCATTTTAAACTATAAAAAATATGAGGTCAGTTTGATTTCATACTTCAACGTCCTTCCGAAGTGGACGACGGGATTTCGATTCTGGTCACCGATAGCTTCTTACGGGCAACTCCCCACAAACCCCACTTTTTCTCGCCGACACTGGGGCATCCCAGTAAAAAATAATATAAGAAATGCGGGCTCTGAGGTCGAACCCGCGACTTGCGTTTTATTAAAAAAGCCCCGCGCCGTGTCGTGAATGCTGCCCCAAATAGATCTAAATCACGGATTCATGTCGCGCCGAGCCTTAGATGCCGCCCCAAATGAGGCTTAAGATTCCAGTGTAGGAGGCTTGGTGCCTAAAGGTGAGATTGAGATTCATGGACTTTGAAGGGTCAAAGGAACGTTAAAAAAATGAAAGTGACAAACAAACTTTGAGTTCATTAGAAAATGTTGATATTAGAATACTACTTTTATGTCAAAAAATTCATCTTCACAAGAATTATTCAAACCCAAAAATGGTTGTGAATTGAAGATCTAAGAGATCAAAGGAACTCTTAGAAGGTTGGATCTAAACATAACGACAGTATATAACTTAAAATGCTTGCTTCAACTGAACATTGTTGCATGTGAGGAGACCATTTACAAAGCCAATCTACACAACCCTCAATTGGCTAGCAAAAAATATATGGTTGGTTGTTTCTTCCTCCATGCAACAACCCATTAATGAAGGATGAATAAGATGAGCACAATTTGATTCAGTAGAAGGTCTAGTTTATTAAACTTTTGTTGTTCCATACCTCAATGTACTCAAATTTGAAAATGTTTGTTATTGCTAGAATCATGGAGGTGATATTGTCATTTTGACAATATATTTACAAACTTATGATATCATCTTCTTCCAAGTAAGTTTTGGAAATTTTTAGTTTAAATAATTTAGAGCGTTGATATATTAAATTTATGTCAAAACATGAGTTTGATGAAATGAAAATATTTTATAATACTTCATTTAAACTACTTGTCAAATATTTCTGTTTTATAAGATTTACTTAATATTTTCATATATAGAGGGTGCCATATAATCAGAAAGTAATTGTACATACGATTATCCTATGTAATATTTTTTTTCCAAAACACGTTATTAATTATTTTGATATCTAAAAGCGTCGTAATTAGGGCTATCAAAATGGCTCGTTGTTCGCGAACAGCTCGTGTTCGGCTCGTTCGCTAAGTTAATGAGCTGAATACGAACAACACGAACAAAGATTTGTTCATTCGTATTCAGCTCATTGTGGCTCGAAATACTACTAATCAATTATATATATATATATATATATATATATTTTATGTATAGCATATTTAAAAAAAATAATTGACCACAAGAATATCAAGAAAATATAATAAAAATTATTAAATTAGATTCGAATGATGTTTTGATTTAAATAATAATTTTTAAATATTGTCTCAATCCTTAACATCTTATGACTACGTTGATTAGGGTTGTCAAAACGACTCTTTGTTCGTGAACGGCCCGTGTTCTGCTCGTTAAGCAATCGAGCGGAACACGAACACACTTTTTCGCTCGTTTACACCCCTAGTTGGAATCCTACTAATTTTAATTTCAAAAATAGAATATATCAACACTGACAAAATTGTCTTTAAGTGCAACTTGTGTATAAGTTGCGTTATTATTTTTTCAACGATTAGAAATTAATTGCAGTAATTACACGAGCGGCGCACGCCGTTGCCGCCACACATGATTCTTAATGATCTAAACAAAATCCACGTGTTAACAGCTGATTACGTCACAATCTTTTGTTCTTATTAAACACAATCGCGGATAGCTGCCTTCTAATCAACAGCCATTTTTGACGGATATTCTTGGTCTTCCACGTGCGCAGATACTGGAAAGGTCAAAATATATAAAATCAAATGAATTAAATGCATTTTCCTGCCAATGGATAGGAATATATAAATTTATAAATCGGTAAAGAAGACGGTTAATTTGTTATGGTTATAAATAAGAATAACACGAGAAAATATTGCATCACGATTTTATATATAGAGTTACATGCGAAATTTAATGAAATCACGTCATGTGGCGGTGAAAGAAAAAAAATAAAATCTATTTGGTAACATAAGGAAATATTCTTCCCGTGTTATTCAGGTGCTATTGTGTGTTATTCAAGTGTTATTGATGTGTTATTACGTTATTATAACACCGAAAATATCCCAAAACACAATAATAATTTAATAACACGGAATAACATGCGGGGAATCTTCTCCTGTGTTACCGGGCTGATTTTTTTTATGTACCTCCACATAGCGTGATTTCATTATACTCCTCATGTAACTCTACGTGTGGAGTTCTGATGCAATAATTTTTCGAATAACAAAAGGTATAAAAAAACTCTTTTTTAAAATACAATATAAATGAATTTTTAAAATAATAAAATAATTCATAAGCAAAAGTATATAAAATTTTTGCCATAGCATCAGTTCAAAAGGATTAATAGTATTTCGTTCAACTAAAAGCACATGAAAGCTTCGTAATGTTAGTTGCCATTTAAAATTTTGAACCAATGATTTTAATAGTGGCAGTTTTTCGATGGCCAAGATAACTGACGGCTTACCTACGAACATGATCGCCGGTCTTTTGCAATTTCATAACTGGCGAACATGAAATATTAGCTGATGGTCAGTTGTAGATTATTAGCAAACTAAAAATCAATTGTTATTGTTCGCAGTAATCTTGCCAATAGGTTTTTATCCAATTAATAACCGACAGTCGCGGAGTTTAACTGACGGTTGAACCCGTTGGTTGTTAAGAAATTAAAAATCGATGGTCAAGTGCTGTTAGAAAGCTGTCGGAACGCCTGAATACATCGAAAATATGATCTAAATTTCTCATTTCCTCACTAGCCCGTGCCTTTGCTTTGCAGCCTAGTGACAACCATCGATTACCAATTTCGCACGGGCTATTTCTCTAATTCCTAAAATCAAATTATAGGTAACATCGATTTCAGTATTCCTTCAAGTTTTTATTTTTTATTTTTTATTTTAATAGTTAGATTTATGGAATTTTGATATTAAGTGTTTTGGAGAAATTCAAAAATAAGATTTTTGTTTTCTACAATTTTGATGATGCATCTCATTGTTACATACATCCCACTCAACTATTAGACCTTTTCATAGAGAAATTATTGCGTACGGACACCGCATGCATCTCTGTCTGCGGTGTCCGGTCCTGACCCTAGACCGTAGATCACGGTGATCTACGGTCAGGATTATTTCCGTTTTTTTTTTAAATTAGGTGGGGCCCATCGAAATACATCGGGACCGTAGATCAGGTGATTTACGGTCCGGATCGGACACCGCACGCAATCTGCGTGCGGTGTCTGATCTGTATGGAATAATTTTTCCTTTTCATATCTAACATCTTACTTTTAATGACAAATTTACATACCTAGTTTATGTATCTCACAATTAAACTTTCATATTGACAAAGATGACATTTTGGTTGTTTAAATTCATGCATGAAAATATGTATTTCACATTTAAGATTTGGTAATGATATTGTGTTTGATGTGATATGAAAATTTGGAGTGCTATGTGTGAAAATATGAAAGTTTAGGTTTGAGATATGTAAATATTTAAGACTTGTGTGCTAGGAATGTAAATGCCATCTTTTAAAGGCAAACTCACATAACTAGCATACAATTCGTAACTATTTGTGTATCTTACACCTAAACTTTAAAATTTACATGGAAGGCATTTTGGTGCTTCAAACCAATGAATGAAAATGTGTATTTCACTTTTTAAAAGTGGTAATAGTAATGATTTTGATGTGATATTAAAGTTTTGAGTGCTATGTGTACATATATGAAAGTTTAGTCTTGAGATTTGTAAATACGTAAGAATTGTGGTATGCATGTAAATTCCCCTTTTTAAAGACAAATTCATATACCTATCACCCAGCTTTTATGTATTTATATATCTCACCCCTAAACTATTGTATTTACATTAATGTGTGTTTCATTTTTTGAATGTAATAATAGTGTCATTTCTGGTGTGATATTAATGTTTGGAGCGCTAGGCGTGAAAAATATAAAATTTTAGGTTTGAGTTATGTAATTACATAAGAATTGTGTAATTACACATTTCTTTTATATTTTTGTATCTTAAAACTAAACTTTTAAATTACACATTTTTGTATCTCAAACCTCAACCAGAGTCTGACTTAAGTAAATTTATGGAAATTGTTTTTGATGAAATAAGATCTTATTATCCGAATAATGTAGAGGAAGTGCCACAAAACCATAAAGCTAAAGTATTTTTATATTTTACTAAATGAAGCACAATGACTACCATGGAAAGGTTGTACATCTCATTCCAAGTTACATGCAACATTTATAATGTTAGAAATTAAAACAAAGTTGAACAGCCCAAGAGTACTACAATTAGTATGTAGGGTTACCGAGAGAAACAAATCATAAGGAAAATTTAGTTCCATGACTTATACAAAAAAACTAACCTTCAAGTTAGATTTGTAATTAGAGAAGACTGATTATTGTGTAAACATATGCATGTTATTTGATAAAATACAATAGAATCTCATTGATTCAAATCTCAGAATAACAAAAAAAAAAAAGATACAAAAAAGTTTCTTACAATTGTCTTTTTTACTTACCTCTTATTCAACATCTTAAAAGATTATTTACTTTTATGCATTCTACTCCATATATGAGATAATATCATAACAAATCAGAGCATCCCACAAATGGAGAAATTTGGAAATATTTTGATCATACATTGATGCCCAAATAAGTCACAAAGTAATCTGTCAACCACAAAAGTATACCTATCGATCAAGTAATATATGGAATAAGAGTCCATATGTCGATCCAATGAGGAAACTTGTCAACTTTTTTAACTGACTATGTTTTAGTTTACTACACCACTAAGTTAGTTTGAAGGTTCATGCTTGTATACAGTAAAATGTTCTATCAGCATAATGTCAAAATTAAAAAACAACACTTTACTTCTTGAGTGTTTTAAGAATTGATGAAACTCATGCTATTGTTACAACATCCTAGTGATTCCTCAATATTTTTTCTATGAGTTTTTCACATGTTAGTTGACAACCAAAGACAAATCCTTTTTAGCTTTTGTCTAGTTTAGAAGAAGCATTGAAAACCTTATTATAATTAAGGAGACTTAATCATGCATCATTTCATAGGAGTCCTCTAGCTTCTTATCTAATTTGAAATTTTATAAAGGAAATATGTCTATTTTATTAAGCTATTATGTGTTTATTTACATAGCAATTAGAAATATATAATCAAAAAAAGTTTTAACATTCTATTTGGTCAAATCAAGAGTAAATGGTAATCAAAATGTTAACACATTAACATATGGAATTTAAAAGCACAGAGAATAGTTTGAGAAAAACTCATGGAATAAAATATCAAGGAAATGACATTCCTTATATCACAAGAGTATGTAGAAGAATTCAACTATGATGTATGAAGTTAAAAAAATACACAAAGTTTCATTAAAACCACCGAATATAAAAAAGTGCCAAAAACAAAGAATCAAGCAAAACGTTATTCACAATACCCCAAATTTCTATCAATACAATGCAACTCCTCTTCAATATCTTGCATACAGTAGCACACAATATCTCCCTCACAATTCTCTTAAAACTCTTCAAGAAAATCTTGCATAAGCTGTGGTTTTTGTGGAGCCTTGTCATATGAACACACAAATCTTATTAAGTTTTTCAGCCCGCTCAATTGTTTACGTGGTCCTTTACTTTTTATAACTCTTCTCTAAGAAAGAACCAAAGGAGATAAGCTTAAGGTTAGAAGAATCCTTTAAAATTTTAAGAAGAACGACATCCAAATAGTCCAGAATCCTTAATGAAACCTCAAACTTAGCTTAGTTAGTCTTTAGCATGAATGACCTTAAAATCTTGCCTAAGTAGAGTTTTTGTGGAGCCTTGTCATAGGTACACACAAATCCGACAAAGCATTTCTGCCTGCTCAATTGTTCACGCGATCCTTTGCTTCTATATACAGAGAGTCAGAATTAAATGGTAGAATAGGTATGATGGCCCTTTCTATTGTTTAACTTCATCTTTTGACTCCTTAAATCACACTCAACACCTATAACCTTCAAAACATAGCCAAATTACCTTCCACAAGTATAAAATCACTGTAATGAAGAAAGATAGCATGGAAATTATGATTGAAAAAATCACAAAATTGATTTACATATGTTCACCCAAACTTATTTGTTACTTGCCCTCAATTAATCTCATATCTAAACATTGACTAATGAAATTGATTTTGTAGTTCTCTTATGGGAAAACCCTTGTTCTTTAATATTGTCCTATAACTTCCTATAAAAGTAGGCACGTAACATTTTAGGGTTGAGTTTTTTTTTTAAATTTCAAATAAGTTGAGCTTCCTTTGATTGAAATTTTTCTGATCATAACAACATATGAAGCGCATGATCAACTTGATATGACTAAAATAATTTCATTGACCAGGGAATTTTTTAAGTTAATTAAATATCACTCAAAAACCCAAATATCATTTAGTTTATTTTTGATGAATATAATATCTAAGAGTTCCCTTAAGAAGGCTTTTAGGTCATATTAAGTAGGAGAAGAGTTATACACCAATTTTTATTTATTATTTTTATACATAAGCTCAGGCTTCTTCATCAAGGCTCAATAATTTTTCTTTTGCTTTTAGTCTTTTCTAGCCATTTTTTCTTCCTTTTTTCTCTTTTCATTCTTTTCATATTTCTTTTCCTCTTTCTTTTCCAGTGAGAATTCTTATTTTTTCTCGTAAAACAAGTGTTTTCATGATTTTTACTATCAAATCTCTTTTTTTTAATAATCCTTAATTAGTTTGTAATAGGAATTTAGGAATATTATAATTTTGAAAAAAATTAAGTCCAGTTACTTTATTTGAGATATTCACTGAAGGGCTTAAATGGTCTTTAATTAATTACTACTATTTATAATCACCCAGTTTCATTTGTTTTAGAATTTTTATGCTACAAACAAGAATAATAAAAAAAATGAAGAGTGAAATTATTATAAAATTAACTTAAGCACACCTCCATGATAATATTTACTCAACTTTTAAAATTATTAGAACACTTTATCAAATTATAAGTATTTTCTTTTCCGAGCTACTACTAAAAAATAGAGCTTATAGATTAATTATGTGAATCATCCTAGGGCAAGTGTACACGCATAGCTCTACCCATAAACTTATTTTCTATCAAATGGATGCCAAATGAAAGAGTATAAGAAGGGGAAAAAATCATAACATGTAATAGTAGGGGGTCTAATATCATAGAAAATATAATATTAGTGCTATTAAAATATCACACCTGGAGCATAACACAACAAAGCACATCACAGAAGGGAATATAAAGTGCAACATAAAATCTCATGAAGCATAAAAAATTCCAAAACATCACAACATGAAATATGCAACTCACCACTTCGACATCCCATACTAAAAATCAAGTGCAGTCATTAACACATCCATTGTTTTTGGTTATTTTTAAAATTCAAAGTCATCCACTTGTCTGATCATCATATAAAAATTATTTTTTTCATTCATCTATTCCCAACTCATAAGTCCACATAGCTACATCAAAATGAATTGAATATTTTCTTCGAAAAGCTCTAAAATGAAAGACAAGGATGGAGTTTCAAGCATATACCTTAGCCTAAGTGGTTATGTATCAATTAGGTTTGATAGTGAGCTTTGCTATGAGTGTGCACACCACCTCAAGTGGAAATTTGCTATAACCATGGGTCCTAGTATTTTCTTAACCATATGGTGTATTGGTTTGGTCATGGGGTGGGTTAGAAGGCTTGACACAGAGAAATTTTGATGGGGGATTTGATTTTAGGATTATAAAATCTACTGGGATGGTCAATTGGGAGTTATAGTAAATTTGATGATGAATCCAATAGTGGTTTGTAGTGGCTTGGAGAAATTCGAGGGTTTCAGTGGGTGAAATGCTTGAAAAATAGTAGGGACGTATTGTTGAGGGTGTTGACTTTAATTTGGAAGTAAGAGATAGAAGCTTGGTTGAGTGAGTTTGGGTTTTTCTCTCTCTCTCTCTCTCTCTCTCTTTCTCTCTCAAGTTGGTGGCCTTTAATAGCCATGGGAAGCATTGGAGGGTTGTTTAGGTGATAAGGATGGGCCAGGGTGCCTTAGAGGTGGTCTGAGAAGTTTTGGCCAGGGTTTTGGGTCAAGGGAAGAAAGAGTTTTAGAAAAAATTTTGAATTTTCCAAGCTCTCCTTCGACCACAGGAGGGGGGCTTGGCTTGCTTTGGGTTGGTCAACCATGATTTAGCAAGGTATTTGAACAATTGACTAAGGTTAGAGAGGAGGCGCCAAGAGTAGGAAGCAGTGTGAAGTTTGACTTGGATTAGAGGGAATGCCCTTGGGCTATTTTTTGGGTTACTTTTAGGTTTGCATGGAAGGGTTTTTGTTCTCATATATCATGAGGTTATGGTGGATTTACCTTGTACTTTGCCATGGGGACATATCATTTTCATGAGGATTTTGATTTAGCTTTGGTTTGAGTGTATCATGGAAATGGGTCCTCACTTTTGGAGAGTTCAAAATGTTATGTGGACTTGGCTAAAGATGACTTGGTGGCTTGTATGAGGCTGAGGATGGCTTAGTGTGGTTTATTGATTTGACTTTGTCATTACACAAATTTGGTGATTTGGTCTTGAGGCATGGTTTTGGGCTAGGTGGGTTTGGACTTTTATTTAGGATGACATGTGATTGGTTTAGTTTGAGTTTAATTTAGGTGAATTTTAATTTGTGAAGTGTTTGTTGATTTTAATTTTAATTTTTTTTAAGTATTTGGTTAATTTATTTTCATGATTTTTTTTAAAGTGATTTTAATTTTCCATATTTTAATTTTAATTAATTGAATTTTTCTATAACTAACAAATTTAAAAATTTGACTTTAAGATGGTTAATTTTGATATTAAGTTCCTTTCATTTATCATTTTGGTTTGATGATCATAACTTTTTGTTTGTCTTTAATGAAATTTTCCTTGAATTCACTAATATTTATCTTTGTTAAGTTTAATGTTTAATGGATTTAATTTTATTGATTTTGATTGAAATTAACTTTTAGTTGATTTAATAATTTTGATTTAGTTGAAATTGACTTTTAATGGATTTAATTTTATTGATTTTGTTAAAATTTACTTTCAATTGATTTTGTTGAAATTGATTTTTAATTGATTTAAATATATTAATTTTCTTAAAATCTACTTAAGTGGGTTTAATTATCTTGATTATTATTGAGGTTAATTTTTAGTGAATTTAATTATGTTGATTTTTTTATTGAGATTAATTATGTTAATATAAGATTTTGAATTTTACCTTTGGTTGATATATGGATGAATGCTAATTTTAATTAATTTTTTATTTTACTTGATAGTCTTAATTTGTGGACTCAATTTTGATGAATTTGATTATTATATTTTTTTTCAGTTAGTGATTTGAATTTTAACTTTATTAATTTTAATTTTGGGTAAATTTGAAATTTTTGATGAATTTGATTTAATATCAATTTTGATGATTTTAATTGGTTTAAGTTTAGTTTGTGATTGAATTTTGGAATTTTAATTTTAATTGATTTTTATTTTTAAATTTGTAATTTTGTAAGAGAGAAACCTTATTTTAGTTTAAGGTGAACCTCATACTTAATAGACTTTTCATGAATAAAAAAAGAGTTATCTAAGTTATTGTGAAGGAGAGATGCTAACTACCCAAGTGAATGAGTCAATTGTGATGATAATACTACTAGCATAAGAGGAGAGTGACAAATGTGAAGAAAATCCATGGTATCTAGACACTGGTGCAAATAACCGTATGTCTGAAAGAAAATTTTTTTTCAAGGAGCTCGGCGAGTCAATGAGTGGCAATGTATCCCTTTGGAGATTACTATAAGGTAATGGTGAAAAGCAAATACAATTTCCTTATCCGGTTGAAGAATGAAAAGCAATAATTTATTTGAAATATTTAATATGTGTTGAATATAATGATTAATATTCTATGTTGGAATCAGCTCGTGGAGAAAGGTTATGATATTCATTTGCAAGATAATGACCAAAGGAAAATATATTGAGATTTTCATACTTATTTTATACTGATTTTGATGATATTTCATTTTAAAGAAGAGTATTTTTGATGTTTTGTTGCAGATATGATGAATTAAGGTCATTGGAGCAAAAAAGATGCAAAAATGAGCGAATTTGGAGCAAAAAAGACCAAAATATGAAAATTTGAACTAGGGCGCCGACGACGTGCCCAACGGCGCTGACAGTGAGATTTTTCCTAGAGTCCAGATCAAATATTTTAAAAGGCCCGCCGACGGCGCCCTCGAGGGCGCTGGCGGCGAG
>NW_018165663.1:98795-99655 GCF_001263595.1 Phalaenopsis equestris | reverse complement strand
CTAGTTTTTTAGAACTTTGTGCTACCTTTAAATATGAGAGTTTCGAACAATGTTGTTAGACTTAGACTTTTTCCTTTTTCACTTAGGGATAAGGCTAAGATGTGGTTAAATTCGTTAGCATCTGGATCTATTAGAACTTGGGGAGAACTTTCACAGAAATTTCTATCCAAATATTTCCCTCCATCCAAAACTGCTAAACTTAGAAATGACATAACATCATTTTGTCAAATTGATGGAGAGTCGACATATGAAGCTTGGGAGAGATTTAAAGATCTTCTTAGAAAGTGGCCACATCATTCATTACCAGATTGGTTGATAATTCAAAGTTTTTACAATGGATTAGTGGGATCTCTTAGATCGATTATAGATGCTGCGACTGGTGGTTCTTTAATGTTAAAACCTTTTGATGAGGCCTATTTGTTAATAAAAGAGATGGCTACCAAAAATTTTCAATGGCCCTATGAAAGGATAAATCCTAAAAGAGTAGCTAGTATCCACAATTCTGATGCAATATCTATGGATGCAATATCTATGTTAGCAATATCGAAGAAATTAGATCATTATGGAATGAATTATTCTCCAACACCTAGTATGATGGAAGAGAATTCATCTAGGCAATTTGTGGATGTTCAACCTTTGTATGAGACTTTAAATGTTATTAATAATAGACCCAACAACCCTTATTCAAACTATTATAACCCAGGTTGGAAGAATAATCTAAATTTTAATTAGAATAACAATACAAATCAACAATGGGCGCACAACCCAGTGAACCCATTAGGAAATTCATCCAACCAAGGAAATGTTAATTATAGATCTTCTTATCCTCAATGATTTAACAGTAACACTCAAATTAAGGA
>NW_018165663.1:96137-98673 GCF_001263595.1 Phalaenopsis equestris | reverse complement strand
CAATTAGGGCATATCGCTACTGCGCTTAGTAACCGAACATTAGGAACTTGTCCTAGTAATGTGGAACCAAATCCTAACGATCAAGGAAAAGAACAGTCAAAGATCACCATTACAAAAAATCAAAGAAGTGGAAAAGAATTGGAAACAAAAGTACAGAGAGAAACGGGAAAATGAGAAAGAGAAAGTGGATACAGAAAAGAAAAGGATCATGAATACCCAAATTTAGAATATCCACTTACACCAATGAAAAAAACTGTGGAGAAACCTCCACCACTGTTTCCTCAAAGATTGAAGCAACACAAAAAGGATAAAAAATTTTCCAAGTTATAGAAATTCTTAAGAAATTAACGGTAAATATTCCCTTCGTAGAAGCTTTAGAGCAAATGCCTAATTATGTGAAGTTTATGAAAGATAATTTGAACAAGAAAAGGAAGCTCACTGATAATGAGACTATTGCACTTAGCAAAGAGTGTAATGCAATTATTCAGAAAAAGTTTCCTGAAAAATTAAAAGGTCCAGGTAGTTTCACTATACTGTGTGCTATCGGTGAAAAATATTATGGAAGAGCTTTATGTGATTTGGGAGCCAACATTAATCTTATGTCTCTATCAATCTTCAAAAGATTAAGATTAGGAGAAGTCTCACCTACTTCTGTAACTCTTCAGTTAGCAGATCGTTCAGTTACTTATCCTAAGAGAGTTATAGAAGATGTGTTAGTAAAAGTTAATAAATTTATTTTTCCTGTGGATTTCATTGTTTTAGATATGAAGGAAGATAAAGAAATGCCTATCATTTTAGGGAGACTATTTTTAGCTACTGGAAAAGTTATGATAGATGTTCAAAAGGGAGAATTAACTATGAGAGTTAACGATCAAGAAGTGACTTTTAACATTGCAAAATCTATGAAATACCCTGCTGTTGAAAGAGATAATGAATGTTTTCGCATAGAAATTGGTGAAAATCTATTGAACGAGTATTTTAAAGAACATTTTGAAGAGAAAAAACAATTTGAAGACAGTGATGAAGTTATTTTGGTTGAAATAGAAAATGAAGAATTAGATTATGTTCAGGGAAGATTTGAGATGCTGGAGATTACAGGAAATGCTGATAAGAATCTAGTTCCGTCAATTATAAAACCACCAGAACTTGCGTTGAAAATATTGCCTAACCACTTAAAGTATGTATTTCTGGGAAACTCATCTACACTACCTGTTATTATATCTTCAGAATTAAATGATTTGCAAGAGAGAAGACTTTTGGATACATTAAAAAGATATAAGATAGCTTTTGGTTGGACCTTAGCTGATATTAAGGGAATAAGTCCTTCGATCTGTATGCATGGAATTATACTAGATGAACAATATAAACCAAGAGTTAATCCATAAAAGAGATTAAACCCTAGTAGAGTAGATTGGTTCACTAGACTGGATACTGCATATTGGGCTTACAGGACCGCTTATAAAACTCCTATTGGAATGACTCCTTACAGGCTGATTTTTAGAATGACTTGTCACTCACCAGTAGAATTGGAGCATAAAATATATTGGACGATTAAAGAATTCAATTATAATTTGAAAGATGCTGGTGAGAAGAGATTGTTACAATTGAATGAATTGGAAGAATTAAGAAATGAATCTTATGATAACGACAAAATTTACAAGGAGAAACTAAAGTTATGACATGATTGGAAGATTAACCAGAAAAACTTTGAGCTAGGATAAGGAGTTTTTCTTTACAATACAAGGCTGATGTTATTCCCTAGTGCAAACAACCGTATGTGTGGAAGAAAATTTTTTTTCAAGGAGCTTGGAGAGTCAATGAGTGGCAATGTATCCCTTTGGAGATTATTATAAGGTAATGGTGAAAAGAAAATACAATTTCCTTATATGGTTGAAGAATGGAAAGCAACAATTTATTTGAAATATTTAATATTTGTTGAATATAATGATTAATATTCCATGTTGGAATCAACTCTTGGAGAAAAGTTATGATATTCATTTGAAAGATAATGACCAAAGAAAAATATGTTGAGATTTTCATACCTATTTTACACTGATTTTGATGATATTGCACTTTAAAGAAGGGTATTTTTGATGTTTTGTTGCAAGTATGATGAATTATAGTCATTGGAGCAAAAAGATGAAAAAAAAAAGCGAATTTGGAGCAAAAATGACCAAAATATGAAGATTTGAACTAGGGCGCCGATGGCGAGCCCAACGGTGCTGATGACGAGATTTTCCCGAGAGTCCAGATCAAATATTTAGAAGGCCCACCAACGGTGCCCTCGAGGCCGCCGACGGCGAGATCGGCGGTTATCTCAACAGGTGCATTGAATGTGGATGATTTTTGAAGGAATGCTTAGACAACTCTGGGAAAAACTCTTCTACAACTTTAAGAGAAGATTTTGGCCGAAAATAGGGAGAGGTTCAGAGAAGCTCAAGAGCCCCATTAGTGTGTAGAGAGTTTAATTTAGGGTTAGATTGTGAGGAATTCTTCGAGAGATTGTAAGAGTGGAGGGAAAGTGAGAGATTTCTTC
>NW_018165663.1:95487-95900 GCF_001263595.1 Phalaenopsis equestris | reverse complement strand
AAGTTGTGATGATCTTTTCACTTCGATCTTAATTTACTTTCAATCTAGCCAATTGATTTATTAAAATATGTTGAGTTTTACAATTAAAGTGAAGATTACATCCAAGATTCAGGGAGGTCAAAACCCTTAGAAGTTGGGTGCAAATAAATAGGTAAATAAAATTATCGGGGGTAGAATTGGAGATTTTAGGGTGACATACTATAATCCTCTATTCGGTCATATCGTTTGAGTGCTGAAGTGTAGATGTTAGCCCTCAGGCGAGGGAAAAGTAGAAGCTCCGTAGTGAGAGCCGGTATCCTCCCAGCCTAGCCGCAGATTCAGTAACCAACCATAGGATTAGTCAATGTTCTTTATGTCTGGACCAAAGGGTAAAGAATAAGTATGCTCCTATTTGGCACAATCCAATTTGAACT
>NW_018165663.1:79824-95238 GCF_001263595.1 Phalaenopsis equestris | reverse complement strand
TATTACTTGAGCGATACGTATACTTGCGTTGATAAGTGTGACTTTACCATTATTGAATATTTTATATATACATCTTTATCGAATCTATAACCGTTGTCAAGTTTTTGGTGCGGTTGCCGAGGAAATAAATCTTCTAGCAGCAGTATTAAATTATTGTATTTTTAAGCATATATAAAGTCGCTGTCAGATAACAACCTTTCTATAAGAGACAATATGAGCAAACTATTGTTAACATACCAATGTTAAAAAATAGAATGTTCTTGCTCAATATTTAAAATGATATTGTCAAGTGTTTCAAAGCTTGCTACATAGATCCATCCTATTTCTGAAATCATCAGCTTGGGCATCTTAATTTTAGATGATTAGACCTATTCATAAAGAAAAAATGGTGAGAGACCTACCTTACATCAATCACCACAACCAAATATGTGAACGCTGCTTGCTTGAGAAGTGTGCGATCCAATCAAGCCAAGTTCTCTTGAAAGAATAAATATTTCCTTATATTCATAAATGAATTTTAAAGTAAAACTTTGGCATATTTTTAAAGCAAAAAATAGAGAACTTTGGAGTATTTAAGAAGTTCAATGCTTTGGTGGAGAAAGAAAGTGATCTCTATACCAATGTCATGCAATCAAATTGAGGAGAAGAATTTACCTCAAAGGACTTTCAATTTTGTGAAGCCAATGGAATATGTCGATTGTTGATTGCTCTAAGATCCCCTCAACAAAATGGTGTGGCTGAAAGAAAGAATCGAACTATCCTTAACATGACTCGGAGTATGCTTAGAAGTTAGAGGATACCCAAGTAATTTTAGGTTGAAGTTGTTGCATGAATAATTTACATTTCCATATATCTACAATAAGAAGTGTGTGGGAAATGACACCACAAAAAAGCATGGGGTGGAAGGAAGCCTGATATCTCCCATTTAAGGGTGTTTAAAATCATAGCACATGAACACATAATCAATTAAAAAAAGACTAAACTAAATGAAAAAAGTGAGAACTTTATTTTAAAAAATTATGACTCAAAATTGATAGGATACAAATTGTATAATTCAAACACTAAGAAGCCAATCATCAGTTGTGATATTGTATTTGATGAAGAATGACATACATTGAGAATGAAGAAGTGCAACAAACAAGAATGGATCAAGAAATAAGGGAGCTTGCTACACCACCAACTATGCCAACTACATGTACTCAAGAGGAACATTCCTCTTCATCATCTTCAAGTACAAGTTCAAGCAAATGAGTGCCACACTTCAGAAGCTTATTGAAAATTTATTTGATAACCAACATTCAAGACAATCCTATACTCCTTGGCTTTTTGGTTGATTTTGAGCCTATGGATTTTCAAGAAGCCATGCAAAGTAAGAAGTGGAAAGATTACATGGGTGAAGAATCAATACGATCAAGAAAAATGATACATGGGAGTTAGCTGCACTTTGCAATTAGTGTGTAGTAGGTACATAAGGAAAAATGCCAAAGAAGAACTTGAGGAATATGAAGCAAAATTAGTACCAATTGGCTACTTCCAAATCGTTAGCATAGACTATGATGAGGTGTTTGCTCCCATCAGTTGACTTGAAACTCTTTGGCCAATCATTTTGTTGGAAGCTCAATATAGTAGAAAAATTCATAAAATGGATGTAAAGTCTTCCTTTATGAATTGAGTCGTCAAGGATGCAGTTTCCTTTTAACAAAACTTGGCTACAAATTTTAAGGGGAAGAAGATAAGGTCTTGAAGTTGAAGAAGACTCTCTAAGGGTTTATACAGGCATCTATGGCATGAAATAGCCATATCGTTAAGTATTTTTTATAGCATTTTCATCAAATGCCTTCATGAGCATGCACTCTATATCAAAGTAAGACATGAAGATATTTTAATAATGTTCTTATATGTCAAAGAATTTTTCTTCATCAGAAGTAATTCAAGTGTGTTTAAAGGGCTCAACAAAGTGATGGTTAACGAGTTTGAGATGACATGCACTGGACAAATAAGCGTACTATCTTATTATTGAAGTGAAGTAAAAGGATGAATTCATCTTTATTTCTCAATACAACTATAGAAAATAAATGCTCAAGATATTTAATATGAATGATTGCAGGCCCAAAAATATGTTGATGGAATGTGGATGCAAGTTATCTAAGAATGAGATAGGAGAAAAGCTCAATCAAAATTTTCTTAAAGGATTGGCCGGAACCTTATACTTCTTGACTTGACCTACGTGAGATATTTTTTATACTACTGGACGTGTTAGCCGCTAACTACTACTCACTTGAAGGTTGTCATTAGGGTTCTTCGTTAAATCAACGGTACGACCGACTTTGACTTATTCTATCCTTCATCAAAAGATTTCAAGCTTGTCAATTTTAATGATAATGATTTGGTTTGAGATTTGGATGAGGGAAAAAACATAATAGGATCGCGTTTTGCATATGAGGCATTTTTTATTTGGATGTCAAAAAAGCAACCAATCGTCACCCTCTCTAGTTGTGACGTTAAGTATGTTGTTACAACTTCATGAGTCTGTCATGCAACTTAGTTTCTTAAGTTGTAGGAGGAGTTAAGACCGCCTCATGTTGGCATAGACAATGATGAGGTGTTTTCTCCCATCAGTCGACTTGAAACTATTTGGCCAATCATTTGAAAAAAACAACCAATCGTCACCCTCTCTAGTTGTGAAGTTAAGTATGTTGTTACAACTTCATGAGTTTGTCATGCAACTTTGTTTCTTAAGTTGTAGGAGGAGTTAAGACCGCCTCAAAAAAAGCCAACGAAGATCTATGTCGATAACAAATCAACCATCGTTTTGGCGAATAATTTTGTTTTCAATAATCAAAGTAAATTATCGACATATAATATCACTTCATTAGAGGTTGTATCACAAAAATGATATGCAAATAGAGTATTTGAAATCTAGTGCTTAAGTAGCTGATATAGTCACCAAGCACTCAAATGAGAAGATTATATCAGGATAAGAAGATTGCTAGGTATAACAAATCAAGTTTAAGAGAGGGGTTGAAAATTAAACTTGATTTGGGCCCATATCAAATTTTCTCATAATCTTGAACGAACTTGAAAAATTCTAGAAAATTATTCTAAAATAAAGTTTTAGATTATTCTAGAAATATATTTTTAAGAAAGTGTAGAAAAATCTAGTATATATAATCAATGACTTATGTAGAATAGTATTCTAAAGAGTTAATAACAGTCATAAGATTGAAATGTGTTGACACAGTTTTAATGGGGGTATCATTATTACAAATAGGTGTGGTGTGTTTGAGTTTATATCAAGAAGAACCTACAATGAAATAAAAGTTGTGCTTATATTTTTTCTTAGCATTTCTCCTATCAAAATACCATTTTATTTACAACTCATAAAACCCTGTCATGTTCACCAGATAGGATGAATAGATGGTCTCTGAAAATAGATGAATAATCAACAGGGAACAATCGTACAAGTAAAACACAACTGAAAGTGTGCCATTTTCGTTCTTTTCTATAAGTGATTCTATTTTGTAGCATTTAATTGACATCATCTCAAATAAATTTATTCTAAGTAGTATTTTTTTCGTATAGTTGTAAAACAGGGTGCATTAATTATTCAGAACATTATATAAATTTTTTTATCTAGTCTATCTATTTCTTTTTTAATTTCCTTTTTGTTCCAAGCTGGGTTTTCCTTGTCAAACTCCTTTCTTCAAAGTCTTGACGCAGACCTCAATACTATGAAAAGTATTCTTCTTTCATAAAATACACTAAATAAAAGCTAATATTTAAATAACGAAAGTGAGACATCATTTATTTATCTTGTGTTATTTTCAAAATGGAATCGTTTAAATTGGCTGATTACTCGTTTGAGACAACTTATTTAGTGCGGTGGAGTTTTGAAAATGGATCAGACTTGCTTGAATAAACTGTATTTTGGCAACTTATACGTTTTAAAAACACTGAAAACAGTTTTCTGACTACACCTATCTAGGTGCGGTGGCCGTTTTCTCGCTGCGGTCTGACTTTTCCAAATAAGCAAAAATTTATAATAATCACCGCACCTAATTATTTTTAATCAGCTTATCAGCAGATTATTCAATAAGCTACAACCGCCCCAAACAGAACAACATGTACCTTCAATTTTTTGTTTTGGTTCAAAATTACTGCAAATGTTCATGGCACGCAGCAGCAAGCCGACAACGCCGTTTGCAGAAAATTTTGCAGTTCGGTTTAATCTGAAGGTTGCATAAAACGAGAGATAAAATTACGTAATTGTGCACTTGTCCTTTCTCGTATTCTAACTGATTAGTCAAAGTTCAAATTGTGTGCTGCAATTTTCTCAAGGTGCATCCCCCCAATAATAAACACATACAAAGAAAAATATCTTGGCGAAAGATGTTGGAAGGAGTCTTTCTTTGAAAACAATACTTTGAAAAATGTTGTTTATATATATATATATATATATTTAACGGGAAAGAAGAGCCCGGATGCAGAAACATCATCCTTTGAAATGTTCTTTTTTTTGTTTTCTTATCATACTGTGAAATGTAAGCTTACTAAAGTACGGCATTAATGGTAGCGTTTATTCGAGGCAACCTCCTCGGGCGCTTGTTATTATGGATCATGAAGGGCCTCTAAATTGGTGAATAAGTCAATATGAGGAAAGAAAGAAACGGATTTTGCTAGCATCCTTTTTCTGAATATTTAAAGTGGTGGTGTCCTAAGATGGCTTTTTATTGGGGCATAACTTTGAAGTGATGGTTGAGAGTTAAGAAGGCCACTGTGGAAGCCGGAGGTCATCCTTTTCCCTGTAAGTTAAATTGGCAATGCCTAATGAGAAATGAGATTGTAACAAAATGTTAGGAACAATTTTGTTAAGGCATAGATGTTCCTAGTTCTATAGGTTTAGTCAAATCAACCTAAATGTGGCAAACAAGATGAACTTTATTAGATCAAAGAGGGAACTTTGGGCACTTAGGATGGCATCCCTTTTGGACATTAAAATTGCATGACTTGAAGGCAGTGGATAAGATGGCATAGGAATAAGGCGATTGTGGTGATTGGGAGCAACAAAGCTCTCAAATAATATGTAAATATAACATGAATATAGCCAATGGAGTGGATACTAAAAGGTGGTCGTGGGGTTCTCTAAGGATGACAAGGCTGACTTTCTGCATGAAAACATTTTGCATGACCTAAAGGCGGAAGATGAGGCTAGATAAAAGAGATAGTGATGCTACTAATGATGGTCACTTTGTTCACACTTTTAGAGGTGAAGACAATACAAATAGTAGAAATAAATCTTATAAAGAAGAGAAGGTTTTAATTGTAATTAAGGATACTTACTATGATCCTTATATAGCTAGAAATGATACAATAAAACAAATATGTGAAAGAAAGCATAGAATGTGAAGTCAAACGCAAAGAACAAGCAATTGGTCATACATCCTAAGGTGAATGTATTACAACAATAATGGGACAAATGAGGAGGTATATGTTGGTCATGAAAGCTATCGAGGATATTTGTGTTTATGCTCCCATGGAGACGAATGGGGCGTGACATGAAGAAGTGGAAGAGGCAGTAGAAGCCATAGAATTAATTGAGGATAGTTTGAATAATCTTCTTTTTAAGGTAGAGGTAGCGTATCCTAAGGATTGTGGATGATATTGCAAGAAAAAAAAAGAATTATTAATTGTTCAATGCTTGTGTAAGAAAATTTCCCTATCTATAATAAAGCTAGCATTGCTCCAACAAGTGAAAAAATAAAAGAAAAAAATGGAGGTGGTCGATAGTTATGATAATCCACCTTTTGGAGTTTGCGAAACCACATTCTAAATATAGCAAAACTTTGTTGTGGAAAGATCATGTATGTGTCATATGGTAGTTAGGAAATGTTTAACATTGAATTAACTGTTAACACCATGAGTCTGTGGTATTACTATAGAGTTTTAATCATCATAAAAAGAATTTAGTATTGCCAATTTTAATGGCTAATTTATGTTTAGTTATGAGCACAAAAATTACAAGTTTATATCAGAAAAGATTAGGTACACTTAAAATGAACATACTTGACTATGAACAAATGCATAGCTAGAGTTATAACACTTACCCATTTATGAAGTAATTTAAGGAATATGGCAAACTTACAGTATCAAACTTTTAAGAACTTAGAGGTTGGTGCTATAAGTGTTAAAAAAAAGTAAGTTTATCTTATTATAGTTTTGTTTGTATGTATTTGAAGTAGAAATGATATTTAAAAAAATAAAATATATACACATGGGACTAAAATTTAATTTGTAAAAATTAACATAAATTAATCATCCTAGTTGTATTATTTATACAGCTTGCAATTATTTAAATTTAAAAATCAAATAAGTCCCTATTAAATAAAAGATTTTAGTAAAAATAATTGTTATAATTTGTGAGTTGTGATATATTATTGGTTTAATTTCAAAAGGTCACCTAAATTATTTTTTTATTATATTAATTTAAAATTTAAACTATTCAAATTGTGCAATGCATAAATAGTGGATTTTCTTAAAAAAATCTCCAATTATCCTTGAAAAAATTTCTAAATCATATTAATTTCCTTATTTATCTATTCAACATGGCTCATTTGTTTATCTTTTTAAAATGAGTCTAAATTGTGCTAACAATTTGCTCATCTCATTGGCACCAAGTTATGCCAATGTTGACCACACATTTTATGAGAGTCTACCCACTCACTTCCACATAACCCCCAGACTAGGGATATGCTCCCATGGGCCTCATCTAGATAAGCCAAAACCCTCAACCCTTTGGTTGAGTTGGTTTAGGGTTTTGGCCTGGTAATTGGCCCAAGCCACCTCCGCCCATGGGCAAGACATGCCCTGATTTCCAAGACCTTATAATCCTCTCTGTGAACCCTAGGGATCACAATCACACCCAAATTAACAATAGGAGTGGGTTTACCTAAATTGATCTCTAACCTCACTTAAGGCCTCCTCAACCCTAATTAACCAAAAAAACCACTTGAAATTCAATTATACCAATTTGGACCCAAGACTTGGTGGTACCATGAGTGGTCAAGTTCAATTGGGCCTGGCCCAAGTTTGGTCAATTCCTGGCTAATTGAACCCAACTAAAATGGTCATGACATCAAATCATTTGGGGATCAAAATTGACACCATGGGACCAACCCCCATAGTTCACTTGATCATTTAATTAAGGAGATTATGAGGCTTCATTAGGGCCTCATCCTTTGGACTGAACCCAACCCAAGTAGTTTGGCCCAAAACCCTAAAAATCCAAACCCAAGCCCATGGCCCAATTTCCTTAGCCCATTACACATGGGCTAACCATGACCCACCATGACCAACCACAACCCACTATGACCCATCATAACATTCCAAGTTAAATTAAGATTAATTAAAAAAATTGACCATGGGACAACCACTAAGTGACAAATTTGGCACCACTCACTGTGGCAGAAGACATTTGGCACCTTGGCCTTCACCTCTTTGACCAACATTTGGGTGAGTCAAGGCCATACCAAATTTGGTCATAGCCAACCACCAAAAGGTTTCCCAATCACCTTAAGCACCTCCTACTCAACCTAAAGGAATTTAATAATCCTCTTAATTAATTAAGTGAATTATGGGGTTGGCCCCATGGTGTCAATTGGTTCGCCAAAATGGTGTTATGTTATGACCATGTTAGGCAGGGTTCAAGTGGATGGGAAAGTGGCTAATTGGTCAAGATTTGACAAAAATGGGGCTAGTCCCAATTGGCTTTGACCAATCATGATGTCGCCAAAATTTGCGGCCAAAAGAGTGTGACAAGGTTTAAAGTTATTTTTAGAGTTTGTTGGGGTTTGGGGAAACCTTTAGTCAGTCTAGGGATCAATTTAGGTAGAATCTTCCCCCAAAGTAAATTTTATGTTCAAAGTGGCCCCTAGGGTCTATAGGAAGGCTCCTAGGGTTTAGGGTTGTTTATGTTATTTAAGGCATGTTATGCCAATGGTGGTCAATTACGGTCTATCATCAGGTCAAAACCCTAAACTAACTCAACCGGGGACTGAGGGCTTGGGCTTGCTTTGGGGAGGCCCAAGAAAGCACAAAATTGGTCTAAGGGTTATGTGCAGGGTGAGCCCTTACAATAGTGGGGTCAAGAATTAAATATCTAACACCTAAACTTGTTCTAAGGCTTCTTGAGCACCCAATGCCTTTGCGCCCAGGGTGGGCGCTCCAACACCCAGATTGGAAACTCCTGTGCTCAGTTTGGGAACCCTTGTGCCCGCCTTTCGGGCTCCAGATTTTTTTTTCTTCCCAAGCCAAAGGTGCTAAGGCACGCAATTTTGTGCTCTTTTGTACCTGATACGGTTGGCCAGAATTTGATTGGTTTTTTTTAGTGACAAAATGTAGGAATTACGGCGCGATAGTTCTAGTGTGTTTTCATCGAGAATTCCCAGATGAATGAGAGAAATGTCAGAGAGCAAAATTTCGCATGTGATTCTCTTGTCAGATCAAAAGGAATGATTTGGAGAAAGGTGCTATAAGTTTCCTTGATATAGAGAGGAAATCTGAGTTTGTTCTCTGTATAACTTTCAAAATTCATAATGAAAATTTTTTGGTGGTGTGACTCCGTAGTTTTTTTTCGTTTTCGGGTTTTTCTATGTTAAATCTTTTGTGTGCTTTTCTGGATTGTCTTTGTTATGCTTCTTTTTGTAATTTTTGTTTTGGTTTCTTGATATGTGTGATTCCATCCAGTGATGTGCTTTAGATTTATATTGAATCTAAGCCTTAGTAAAGTAAAAAGGGATTAATTTTTTTCCCAACAGATTTTGACAAATCAATACCGATGATCGTAATCATTAGGAGAAAGGGCGACGTTAGGGTGGTCGATCGACAAAGCCTCCGACGTGGTTTGTTGGCAAAGCTTCCGACATCTTGTGTTAGGTGAAGCATTTCAGTGTCTTCGAGCAATGGCTAGGACCGATTGTGAAGAAAAATGAGATTTGATCTCATACCATTACCATTCGTGTAAGGAGGAATTTTGGCGTCAAGATGGTCGAAAAAGCATTAGGTATCGGTGTTCGACAAAGATTCCGGCATTGCGTAGATGGCAAAGTTTCCAGACCTCTGCGAGTTAGGGTTAGGCAGACCCGATCGAAAAATAAAATTAGTGGCTCTTTTATACGATTCACATAAGCTACAGGGTAAAGCGAGTAATAATTCTTGTGGACTTACAACAACTGTTTGGAAGGCTTAGGCAGTAGGTTTTAAAAGTGTTGCTACGTAAGTGCTACAAAAATCCTTTTTTAATAGTGATGAATATATGCATGATCAAATGAATGTCATTTTATAAAAAAGTTAGTTATTATGTTATTTTTTATTTAAATTATCCAGCTTAAGGTCATGCATGTAACAAAAAGAAATTTTAGATTTTAGACTTATAAATACATAAGAATTGTGTGGCATAAATGTAAAAGCCCCTAATTTAAATAATTTCTTTTAATCTTATAAAATTTTATCCTTTAAAGCTTTGGCATGAGCCATCATTTTGTTACAAATCTAATGATTCTAAAGATTCTTCTGAATTAAAAGTACATTCTTGTTCTTCATTTTTGTCCTTTTTATCACTTTTTTTAACTCTGAAATTACTTAGCATAATATGTTTGTTATCATTAAAAGAAGCTCTTGTGCATCATGTCCTCAAAGAATCAACAATGTGACCACATAGACAAAAATTCCAAGATTTTGTTTTCTTAATTATTATTTGCTCTACTTAAATACATTGCAATTTTGGTTGGTTATATGACCACATTTTCTTTATGTAGAGAAATATTAATTTTCAGCCTTATATTACCATATTTGTAACCAATTTTAACTCATTGCCAATAGCTTCATACTTTTTCATAATCAGTTAGACTTTGCATTACGTGCATAAACATTCATCCATCCATGCATGCATGCATGCATATATAAATAGTTTGCATTCATGAATAAATTTTGTATTTTTCTGGATTATTTGATTGATGTAGCGAGATTCGACGTATAAATTCTCTTATACATTTTTGCATATTTATGATTCAGATGAAAAGGCAGCCTTTTGTTGTGTATGAAGGCATGGATGGACCAATTAAGAGGTTATTTATTATTTTAGAAGGAAAAAAAAATGCATGAGCAAAAATACTGAAATGATAAATGAGGGATGGGATAAAATGTTACGTAACAGTGATAATGCTAGCATACTAGTTGAACCCGGCATTTGAGTATAAAAGCATGATGGAGATGCAAGTAAAAAGACCTTTATAGCGATAGTTTGAAATGATTTCGAAGAGCTGCTGCTCTGACTAATAGTGAAATAATGAGGTAAGGTTATATAAAATTTCCATATTTTAAACTAAATTATTCATGTTAATTAGTTGAATTATTGTTTTAATAAGATATATCGTGTCAAATTTTTGTAACAGATGAATTGGGAAGTTATTTGGGATTGATGACTTTAGTACAAAAAAGGTAGGCACATTAATAGCTTAATCAAAAGCTTAATCCAAAAAAAAAAAAAAAACAAAAAGCAAAAATGCCAACGCTTTCAGCTAACCACTTTCATTAAAAAGAAAAGGGCCATGCTTTTCTTTCGTCCAATCAGAACTTATTTTCAGCTATCAAATTGTTCGAAGTACAATTATTTACCAAACTACAAACTTCTGATTTTACATCACAAGTAACAACATGATAATCATATATTCCTTGTCAGCACAAAGCATTTGAGGCATTAAAAATGGTGCAAGAGCAATTAGAGTGAAAAGGTGAAGGGATGCAAATGGTTGTATTGAGGTTCAAGAGAGGCTTATGTCCACTCTTTTGAGTCCTTTCATGATTTATACTATTCTTTATCTACTGCAAAGTTAAGAAACCTCTATCTTTCTTGAGTAATAATGAAATTTTGCACCTTCTTTCTCTTCACAAAAGATGATGTCTTCCCTAAGATACTGGCTATTCACAGAAGCCTTCATCAAGATTTTAAGTGTATATGATTTCCTTTACAAACACTAAATGTCAAATAAAAAATCATACAAAAAATATTCAAGAGTATCTTTGCCCATGAGGGTGGGGCTTATATAGAATGATGATAACCAATATGTACATTTTTCTTTTTCTCTTTTTGTCAAAAAAATCGACTCTCTGCAAGGGTCATAATTGGTAGCACACTGAGTTTCTACCAGAAAAATTGATTCCTGAAATTACTGAGAAGTAAATTTGTAAATCACGTAAGTATACATGTCGATCAAGTAATATATGAAAACAAACCCGCGTATTGATCCCATGAAAAAAGTTCAAAATAATCAAATACACAAAGTTATAATTAACTAAATTGTTAAATTTTTTTTAAAGATCAAATTTCAGATATGAAAACTCCTAAATTCTAATGCTGAAACAAGAAAACAAACTATGATTTTGTGAAATTTTCATATATGAAGTTTTGGCTAGGTCATAAGAAGAATCGAAAACCCTAAATAGTTAAGTTTTGCTTAACCAAACAACATTTCTCATGATTCTTCATATCCTCTTGTAAAAGGTTCAAACTTCTAAAGATAATATACTTATATCACTATGTTTTAATTTTAATTTTTATTATTTTCTCCTTTATTCCCCGAGTCCAGAGGTATTTTTATTTTGTTTTTGTGATTTTCATTTAAGGAGTTGTGAATTTTTAAAGTTTATTAGATTTTTCTGGATTTATTTAATTTGGAAAACTAGAACTTCCGACTTAACTAATCGACGACCACGTCAACCTTGTCCGCTCTAAAGTTCCACATGGCAACTTCTAATTGGGCGTGCTTTCCATGCGGACGCAGAGGTGGCCCGCAGTTTAGTGTTCCTGTCCTCGTAGTTTCGTGGTCCAACTCAATCCATGCCGCCTGTTTCTAATATGCCATAGCAAACACTATCAGTTCATCATCACTACGAGATAGAGAACCGAGAACCAAGGACCCTTCATGTTCAGACCGTAATATCTCCCTCCTCAATAAAGTTGCTCGGATTTTGCTCCTACACCTTCAACTAATCAAGACAAATCAATCTATGTGCCTAAGTGGACATTCATTGTTCATCTCTTTCATAGAAGACCAACCTGAAGCTCAATTTTAAAAATTTGAATCCATACCTTCTCTCGAGAGGTGAGACCGCAATAAGGCTTGATAGAGAACATCACCTTAATGCCACAAACCTACTCCTTGCCTCAATTTGCTATGTGTATGGGTCTAAGTATGACCTAGACAAAATGGTGCCACAAACCTACTTCATCAAGATTTTAAGTGTATATGATTTCCTTTACAAACACTAAATGTCAAATAAAAAATCATACAAAAAATATTCAAGAGTATCTTTGCCCATGAGGGTGGGGCTTATATAGAATGATGATAACCAATATGTACATTTTTTCTTTTTCTCTTTTTGTCTAAAAATTTGACTCTCTGCAAGGGTTATAATTGGTATCACATGAAGTTTCTACCAGAAAAACTGATTCATGAAATTGCTGAGAAGTAAATCAGTAAATCACGTAAGTACACGTGTTGATCAAGTAATATATGAAAACATGCCCGCGTATTGATCCCATGAGGAAAGTTCAAAATAATCATAATACACGAAGTTCTAATTAACTAAACCGCTAAGTTTTGTTTAAAGATCAAATATCAAATATGAAAAGTCCTAAATTCTAATGTTGAAATAAGAAAACAAACTATGATTTTGTGAAATTTTCAGATATGAAGTTTTGACTAGGTCATAAGAAGAATGGAAAACCCTAAACAGTTAAGTTTTGCTTAACCAAACAACATTTCTCATGATTCTTCATATCCTCTTGATTCTTCATATCCTCTTGTATTCTTCATATCCTCTTGTATAAGTTTCAAAACTCTAAAGATAATATACTTATTTCACTATGTTTTAATTTTAATTTTTATTATTTTCTTTTTTGTTACCTGAGTCCAGAGGTATTTTTATTTTGTTTTTGTGATTTTCATTTAAGGAGTTGTGACTTTTTAAAGTTTATTAGATTTTTTTGGATTTATTTATTTTGGAAAACCAGAAATTCCCACTTAACCACTAAACAACCACGTCAACCTTGTCCACTCTAAAGTTCCACATGGCGTCTTCTAGTTGGGCATGCTTTCCATGCAGACACAGTGATGGCCTGCAGCTTGCTATTCATGTCCCTGTAGTTTCATGTTCCAACTCAATCCACGTCGTCTGTTTCTAATACGCGATAGCAGACAACATCAGTTCATCATCCCTAAGAGATAGAGAACCGAGAACCGTTCATTTTTAAATCCTAATATCTTCCTCGATTCTCAATAAAATTGCTCGGGTTTCGCTCCTACACCTTCATCTAATCAATACGAATCAATCTATGTGGGTAAGTGGACATGCATTGTTCATCTCGTTCATAGAAGACCAACATGAGGCTCAATTTTAAAAATTTGAATCCATACCTTCTCTCAAATGGTGAGACCTCAATAAGACTTGATAGAGAACATCGCCTTGATGCCACGAACCTACTCCTTGCCTCAATTTGTTATGTGGATAGGTCTAGGTATGACCTAGACCAAATGGTGGCTCAATTTTGTGTTGGGATGGGTTGGTGGGCTCAGGAAGGCTTGAATTTGATTGGGGGAGTGAGCCTAAGCATCTATGAAGCTTACGAAAGGGTTGGATTAGAATTTTGAGCAAGTTGATGTTGAGGTCAAAAAATGCCCTAGATTTTAGTGAAAAAATTGGGGCCTTGTCGTGGCTTAGGTGGCCTAAGGATAGTGGGGATGGTTTTCTCTGGTACAGAGGAGTGCTTTTGCAGTTAGGAGAAAGAGGACTATACAGTTATGTAGGAAGTTTATGTGGTGGTGAAGGCTTTGGGTTATGGCTATTTATAACCATGAGAGGCCATGGGAAGAGCTTGATTGTGCCTTGGGATCCCTGATATCTTCTCAGAGCATGTGAAGGGGAGTTGTAGAAGCTTTTGGGAGGGAGAAGGGAGCTTTTCCAAGTTTCCATGCCTTAAGTATGGTGACACCAATGGAGGTGAGGGTGGCATGAGAGATTGCTTGTGTTGATCGGGGAAACCCTTGAGTGGGTGGCTAAGACCTGATTTGGTCTGTTTTCACCCACTTTGGTTTAGGTATGGCTTCTCAAAGTTTGTGCTTGACTTGGGTGCCATATGTTCATCTCTCATGGTAAGTGGTGAAATTTGTATTTTAGCATTTGTATTTAATTTTATTTGTTTTTTTGTGTGTCACCCATATGCTATGATGGGTCATGGTTTTGCCATGGATGACCCGTGGAGGATGGGCCATGGGGGAGATGGGCCACGGGCTTGGGTTTTGGATTCAGGGCTAACCCAAGTGTGTTTAGGATTAGCCCAAGAGCTTATGCCTAATGGGCTTCCATAATTTACCTAATTAAATAATTAGGTGAATGGACGTTGACCTCATGGTAAAAATTTGACCTGTTTGGTGTCTTGACCACTTTGAGCAAGGCTAAAATTTTTGGCAAATGGGCCAATTGATCAAGAATTGACTCAAAATTGGGTTGGACCTAATTTGATTTGGTAACCAATAGTTCTTCCAAGTTTTGGGGTCAAATTGGTGTGTTAGCCCTTCATGTTGTTTTTGGGGTCAATTGAGGTTGGTAAGGCCTTAAGCCAGGCTAGGGATCAATTTGAGTAGATACCCCCTTCCTCATGAAAATGTTAGTCATGTTGGTTCCTAGAGTCTATGGAATGATTCCTAAGGTTTTGGGTTTCATGACTGACCCGGGGCATGTTTTACTCAAAAAAAGGTTAGCTTAGGTCTCTATTTGGCCAAAACCCTAAACCAACTCTACTAGGGGTTGAAGGTATAGACTTAACCTCATAAGGCTCAAGTGAACATGGTCATGGTTTTGGGGCTCCATGTAGGTGAGAAGTTATTTTAGTGATTTAAGAATGCTACTAGGGAAGCCCCAAGGTCAAGTCTCTAACTTTAACAAAAGTGAGGTCAATAATATGCATGGTAGTATATTAGGGGGTTCTTTTGTAGAGAGTCATGCCTATACATATGCACACATGTATCATTAAGGGGGAGCGTGTAATGATTTCTACTAACCTTCAGCTTGCAGATTCCATTTAGCTCCCTCATGAAAGACACCGCTAATTATACATTGCATGTTTGTTGACTTTCCCGCCAATATTATTTTCATGTGAGTCAAGTCATTATTTTCTCTTTAAAATGTATTTGTTAGGGTCTTTAGGCTAAGTATGTAAAGAAAATAAGGTACAGGAATGGGTCTTGAGGTAAAAGATGCATCGAACCATGTGACAGAGACCAAGAGTTGCAGCTTGTGTCTAGTAACTTGTCCAAATTCTAAATTTTTGTATAGATCTAGGACTAGGAATGTATAAAC
>NW_018165663.1:70041-79812 GCF_001263595.1 Phalaenopsis equestris | reverse complement strand
TGTGGTGACTCCAATGGAGGTGAGGGTGGCATGAGAGAGTGCTTGTGTTGATCGGGGAAACCTTTGAGTGGGTGGCTAAGACCAGATTTGGTCTGTTTTCACCCACTTTGGTTTAGGTATGGCTTCTCAAAGTTTGTGCTTGACTTGGGTGCCATATGTTCATCTCTCATGGTAAGTGGTGAAAGTTTGTAATTTAGCATTTGTATTTAATTTTATTTGTTTTTTTTTTGTGTCACCCATATGCTATGATGGTTCATGGTTTTGTCATGGATGACCCGTGGAGGATGGGCCATGGGGGAGATGGGCCACGGGCTTGGGTTTTAGATTCAGGGCTAACCCAAGTGTGTTTAGAATATGCCCAAGAGCTTGTGCCTAATGGGCTTCCATAATTTACCTAATTAAATAATTAGGTGAATGGACGTTGACCTCATGGTGAAAATTTGACCTGTTTGGTGCCTTGACCACTTTGAGCAAGGCTAAAATTTTTTGCAAATGGACCAATTGATCAAGAATTGACTCAAAATTGGGTTGGACCTAATTTGATTTGGTAACCAATAGTTCTTCCAAGTTTTGTGGTCAAATTGGTGTGTTAGCCCTTCATGTTGTTTCGTGGGTATAAGTCCCAACAATTGGAGCTCCATCTGATAGTCATAGATATAGTTTTTTTCCTTTGATTTTAGGGCTACCGAGGTCCCTGCAGATGACACAAGTTGCATATTACTGACCGGTGATCTCTAGACGTGTTTGGTCAATTACCTACATGACCAGGTAGACTTAAAGTTTCAGTAGCTTGGTAGGACGAGTTTGTGGTACTCTGACACTGCTACCTCTACCTTCTAGGGATTACTCATCACTTCCTTTGACTACCCCTATTGAGCCCTGTCACTCCTTTGGCCTTCGTTGTATCATCCCAATAACTTAACAGTCGTTCATTTGAGATACGGTAATTTATCCTTTGCACTTATGGCTCGCATATGCTTGACAAATCAGGATTCTCTATTGGGATGAGTCAGTTATTTCGTAGGCTACATATGCCAATGAGTCAATTACCTTTGTAGGGACCATGAGAGACTCATTCTACGTTGTGTGGCTTAGCAGGAGCATTGAAAGCGTCGAAGCATTCCCTTGCGAGATAACCATCATTCATGTTTTAATCATCATTATTAATGTAATAAAAACTCTCTGGATTAAGAGTTATTTTGGGAAACCCCCAAGATGTAGTTAACCAAGTGGGATACATCCCTTTAGGAGCACTCTAAAACCCAGACATGCAAACTTGTTTGAATCTCTGGTTGTGGTTAGTTTATGTAGGTATTATTTCATGAATATTGGTTCGGGGTGCTTCCGCCCAATCTTGTTTGGGCGGACATGCTTGATCTATCCTTTACTAAGTTTATCGCATGTAGGTTTTCCACTTTTTTTCTCTTGTTTGTGATCTTTGTCGTATGTCTGTTTTTTTTTTGTTTCTCTCTTCTCGTGATCATCCATATGATTTGGAAGAGAGATTTATTCTAAAAAGGGAAGTATATGATGATAAACAAACTCGTGACTCCTTTAAAAAAATAGAAAAAGAATGAAAGCAAGCATGAAGAAGACCATTTATGGAAATTGGAAAAAATGGAGGCAATGCTTATGCTCTTGAATTTCCTCTCATATGTTTACTGATTCTATTTTCATTGTCAAGGATTTGATTTTAAATAAAGGAGTAATACAAACTTTAGATGTGCAGTAAAGGATGATATTAAGTGTAGGTACTCATTCAGCCTAATTTCATTAAAGTATATCACATTATTACTATAAAGTCACCTATAAGTAGAGGAGCCGAGCATAAGTACCTTTTTAGATGGAAGGATGAATCATTGAATGAGTATACTTGGGTGACCACTAAAGAATATTTATAGTTTGCACCATACATTTAGTGGAGCATCATCATTATATGCTTTTTGATAAATAGTTCTTTAAGTGGGTATAAGTCCCAGCAATTGGAGCTCCACCTGATAGTCATATATATAGTTTTTTTCCTTTGATCTTAGGGCTACTGAGGTCCCTGCAGATGACACAAGTTGCATATTACTGACCGGTGATCTCTAGACGTGTTTGGTCAATTACCTACATGACCAGGTAGACTTAAAGTTTCAGTAGCTTGGTAGGACGAGTTTGTGGTACTCTGACACTGCTACCTCTACCTTCTAGGGATTACTCATCACTTCCTTTGACTACCCCTATTGAGCCCTGTCACTCCTTTGGCCTTCGTTGTATCATCCCAATAACTTAACAGTCGTTCATTTGAGATACGGTAATTTATCCTTTGCACTTATGGCTCGCATATGCTTGACAAATCAGGATTCTCTATTGGGATGAGTCAGTTATTTCGTAGGCTACATATGCCAATGAGTCAATTACCTTTGTAGGGACCATGAGAGACTCATTCTACGTTGTGTGGCTTAGCAGGAGCATTGAAAGCGTCGAAGCATTCCCTTGCGAGATAACCATCATTCATGTTTTAATCATCATTATTAATGTAATAAAAACTCTCTGGATTAAGAGTTATTTTGGGAAACCCCCAAGATGTAGTTAACCAAGTGGGATACATCCCTTTAGGAGCACTCTAAAACCCAGACATGCAAACTTGTTTGAATCTCTGGTTGTGGTTAGTTTATGTAGGTATTATTTCGTGAATATTGGTTCGGGGTGCTTCCACCCAATCTTGTTTGGGCGGACAGCTTGATCTATCCTTGCTAAGTTTATCGCATGTAGGCTTTCCATTTTTTTTCTCTTGTTTGTGATCTTTGTCGTATGTCTGTTTTCTTGGTTTCTCTCTGCTCATGATCATCCATATGATTCGGAAGAGAGATTTATTCTAAAAAGGGAAGTATATGATGATAAACAAACTCGTGACTCCTTTAAAAAAATAGAAAAAGAATGAAAGCAAGCATGAAGAAGACCATTTATGGAAATTGGAAAAAATGGAGGCAATGCTTATGCTCTTGAATTTTCTCTCATATGTTTACTGATTCTATTTTCATTGTCAAGGATTTGATTTTAAATAAAGGAGTAATCCAAACTTTAGATGTGCAGTAAAGGATGATATTAAGTGTAGGTACTCATTCAGCCTAATTTCATTAAAGTATATCACATTATTACTACAAAGTCACCTATAAGTAGAGGAGCCGAGCATAAGTACCTTTTTAGATGGAAGGATGAATCATTGAATGAGTATACTTGGGTGACCACTAAAGAATATTTATAGTCTGCACCATACATTTAGTGGAGCATCATCATTATATGCTTTTTGATAAATAGTTTTTTAAGGTCAAACAGAAATATGTAGCAAATCATGTTGAATATAAGCTGGGGCCCATAAGAGGGGATTTTTATCCAATCTGGGGGGCCTATAAGCACTAGGGTGGGACCCAATTCCAAAACATAATCCAAAAGAGATGCTTCAGATTTAAAGCAACCCATTACTAAGAGCCAAAAGAAAATAAATTAACTTAGGTATCATATGTGTTAAGGTTATATTATACTTATTTAATGTATTTTATGCAAATTATGTAATATGTTTGTGTATATGTGATCGCGTTCGTGTGAACCCAAAAGTGGAGCTTGACTTTTGGGCTAATCTTGGGTGGCCAAACACCTATGACTAGCAAAAGGTAGTGCAAAAGTGATTGAGTGACCAAGTAAGGTAATGGTGAGAGTAGATGAGCAGAAGAAGTAGATGGTTATCAAAGTTGTGGTTAATGACGAGTTCTAAAGAAATAGTTACCCACCCTTGTGTCGATTTGTGGGTATCGTAAATTCTACTTAAAGTTGTTGTATGGAATGTAACAGATTTTTTGTTGTGAAGAAATTATAAGAATTGGAGTGGAAGGGTCGAAATGATAGACGTGTTTAGTTTTCTCTTCAGAGAGAATGATTCATTTATCATTACCCTCCACTAGATTTTGGTGAGTTTAGTGATTTATCTTAATTTTTTGTTTTTAGTGATTATGTTGGTGAAAAATCCAAAAACAAATAATAGTTTGCTTTCTATGTAATTACTAATGTTTATTTTTTCACTATCTAAACATCAAAAAATATAAAAAAAAATTACAAAAATTATCGATTATTTTTATAAATCAACTTTGAGATATTTATCATTATTTATATGAGAAACTAAAAATTTTTCTTTTGTATTTTCAAATCTAGAATTAAATTAGAAAACTTGTTTACTCAATTACCCTATCAATATTTTCCTATCACTTTTATTCACTATAAAGCATTCTTATGCATCATTTTAAACATTCTCCTAGAGTTTTATAAAAATAAACTAAATAAATATATTTAAAAAGAAAAAAAAAATAAAAAAAATAAAGCTAAATTAATCCCAAACAAGCATTGCATTTTTCAAAATTGGAATGCAGTGATAATTGAAGTCAATATTAAAAAGCGTTTTGTTCTTCGTTGGTGAGCAGAAGGATGCAGGAAACTTCAAAGATGGTGGGATCGTTCAAACTCTTGAGGATGTTACTACGTTCAATGCTCTTCATTTCATTTTATAAATTTATGTATTTCATAAAATATTATGCATTGTAATGCACATGCAAGTTAGTATTACGTGCATGCATGAAAAATATTAAAAAGTCCTTATCAACTATTGGTTAATTATCAATATTCATGTAATAACGATGATATGATTATTTTTGAAATACAACGTAAATTAGGAATAAGGGGAAAAATTTGAGTACGTAAGACGTACGCAACGCTGCGTACGTCAGGAGGTTATTCAGAGGGTATTAAGGGGTTATACCTTCTGTAACCTACCTGTACTTTCTAGTAAGTTCCGCGTTTCTGATTTCATATGTTTGTAGGTTACAGGTAGGTTACAAGGAGGTTAAAGTGGGTATACCCAGTATCTGGATAACCTCCTGATGTACGCAGCGCTGCGTACGTCTTACGTACGCAAATTTTTCTCGTAAATGAGAGCTAATCTCATTTTTTATAAAATTCAATTTAATATATATATGTTAATTATTTATTTTGAACTTGGGAAGTCGTGAAAGAACTTTGCGAGTATGGCTCTTCATATTGGAAAAATTATTTCATTTGCGTGCGGTGTCCAATCCGGACCGTAAATCATCTGATCTACGGTTCCGATGTATTTCGGTGGGCCCCACCTAATTTAAAAAAAAAACAGAAATAATTCTGATCGTAGATCACCGTGATCTACGGTCAGGATCGGACACCGCATGTAGAGATGCATGCGGTGAAAGTACGCAATAATTTCTCCTTCATATTGAGCTGAAATTGTGTGCAAAACAAGCGATGCATGCATGATTTTGTTAGCGGAGCTCGGTGAAATTAAATAATTAAGATATATTTGATAGTTTTGCAAAATTTTTAATTGTTAGGTTATTGGAGACTATTTAATTATATGTTATATCCTATCAAGAAATATGTTGAGACAAAATTTTTAAGTTGTTTTTTTAATGCATTAATTTTAGTTTTTTAGAAATTATCTGTATACCACATATTATTTATATATTTACATAATGAACATATAAATTTAATTTCAAGAAAGCTAAGTCCAAAAAAACATATATATTTTAAAATTTATTTATATATTATTTTAATTTTATTGTCACAGCCAAATATACACATAAAAATGTGCATTTTACTTTAAGAAATTATTGTTCATGAAATTTTTCATTTGATATTGAAAATTTGAATATTATTTGAGTAACTATTAAAATTTAGGTTTGAAATTTATTATTGATGTCATCAATAAATTTTAATCAAGCATGAATCTTGATGAAATTTATATAAAGGATCCTTTACTTTCAAATTAAAGATTATTTGATCCCAGATTTCAGCAAATTTACAGTCAAACTGGTCGTCTGGACAAGATGCCCCCAATTGATACCAAAATTGTTTTAATCTAGGTCTAATCAAGCCTAGATCAAGCAATTGAAGAGAATTTTGAGGTTTTGTATCATCAATTTAATAATAAATAAGCTCTAAATTTGACATATTTATAGTCAAATCGAACATCTCTATGAGAAAAGTCCAACGAGCCCAATATTGCTCAATTTTAAGATTAATTAGTCATCTAATTTTTTGAAAAAAACCACCTGGAATCAAAATGGATCAACACAAACCGTCTCATCTCGTCAAATGACTAAAATAAATCTTTCCAATAGGCTATAAATAGATTCCCTCTCTTCATTTAGTGGAAGAGAAAAAAAAGAAGAATTCTAGAGCCTCTTTTGGAAAGAAGACCGATCAATAACCACCAACCTCCATATTCGTTGATCAATATTGACCTCCCCCCATCTGCCATCATTGACCATAGTCAGCTGTAACCACTTACCACTATCCAACACCAACCGACGACAACCCTTCTTGCAATCATTCTAGTCCAAAAATGGTTATTGTTTCTAACACAAGTTGTTACAACTATTCCAGTAAAGTGCCTTTGCAGGAAGGTTTTCACTTGTACACCAGTGTACGCACGCTTGTGCACCTGTGCACATACACACAATCACCCACCGTCGCTCACCCACACATGCACACAACGACGCGTTCCTAGCTACGCATGTCACTACACCTAGGTTTGTGCATTTGCATGATCGTGCTTGAATACAATTGTGGATGCACACACATTTACAAACCACTGAACCCTTGCGCCCTAATATCACCACTTTGTACTTGTTCATGCTCAAACTTGCTTGGGGACCATCGTTACCTGGCCGCTACAGTATTTGCAATCAAACCATTGTTGCCTGCCCTCTATCCCCACAAAATCCTCTTTGTTTGGCCACCCTTGTCTCTTTCATACCACTGCTATCCAACATCCACCGGAGCATTGCTTCCTTGTCATCATTATCATCGTCAAACCATAGCTTCTAGAACTCAACTGAAACATTGTTGTTTGCTTGCACGACGATGAATGTCTTGCCCGCACAAGCCAGTGCACCCGCATGTGCACGCTGGCCCACTCACGCGAGAACACATTTGTGCACATTCGCAAACAATCATATCCATGTGCTCCTAACTTTGAGGCTTTGCCCCTTCCCATGCTTGTATTTTCTTGGGCACCATTGCCGCAAAACCACCACTGTTGTCGCTATTAGGCCACTATCGTCTGCTTATTATCGCCATCGGACCACCATTGCCCAACCACCTCTATTTTCTTTGAACCATAATTGTCAGGCCTTTATCGAACCAATACTGCCCCGACCATTGCTACAACCAATAGATATAATGACAAGATGATTATTATTTTCTTAGAAGTATTATTTCATCATTTTTCAACATTTCAGACCAAATCTTGGCAACTTTAGAACCCCACAGAGCATCCATGACAACCCAAGTCTCTTCAATGTACAAATTGTTGGAAAGTATAATGTTATATTTTTGGGTGATACAAGAAATATCGCCCAATAATTTGGGAACAACTGATGTGTCCTTAATAAACTTTTATCAAGCATGATTCTTGATGCATTTTTTTTCAAATGATTCTCCAAATTCAAATTCAAGATAATCTGAACGTATATTATAGCAAGTTGACAGTCAAACATATCGTTTCAATAAGATGAATCCAATGATGCTAAAATTTGTTCAATTTGGGTCCAAACAAGCCTAGATCATACCATTCAACCACATATGTAAGTTTTGGATTGTAATTAAAATATTCAAATGAACTACAAATTTGGTATATTTATAGTCAAATCTAGCATCTTGATGAAAACAATCTAAAGGACCCAAGTTCTCTCAATTTTGATGACATTAAAGAATCTAAATCCTTGAAACCCCACTTAAGATCAATGGGGGTAGGACCTTTCGATCAGGTGGTTAGGGAAGTTTAGCACCAAAAGATCAAAATACCTCTCTCCAAGTGGCTACAAATAGACAATCTACCTTCACTTGAAGGGAGAGAAGAAAAAGAGTAATTCTAGAGACTATTTTGCAGAGTATACTCAAAGATAAATACTGACCTGCGTTGTTGTTGACGACCATCGTGGATTACTTTGACCAGGCTAGACTCCTTGATTTTTTTTTCTTTTAGGGTTTTCACATAAAAAGACTTGATTTCTTCTGTGTGTTGGATTTTCATGCAACATTAAAATATTAAATAACCACTCAATCACTGTGAATTGTCAGCACGCACGCAACATAATTAAAAAGAAAAGTATGATATGTATGTCCCCTTTTTCCTTTTGGAAAAAAATGTTTGATGCATTCGGACAAACTTGAATTTTGATGTTATCATGACTTTCTAACCACTAATGTTGTAGTTAATATTAATTTACCTGTTAAAAAATGTAATAAAAAAATAAATAAATAAAAGAATGGAGTGTTAAAAATATCAAGCTAATTAAACAATTTAATTATAATGTGAGCAATGACGTATATCTAATTTTGGTAAAGCAAAATTTCTCAGATTCTACATCATTAGTCCGAGTTTAGTCGATGTCTTCATTCAAAATTTTATATTCATTTCCTCTTGAGTGAAGTACAATTTGTATTAGATTTAATGAATGATTAACCACCTCCACTAATTAATGAGTTTATATATATACAATAAATATATTTTAGAAAAAAAAATTTGAGACATCAAAAAGATATGATTAAAACCTTCTTTTCTTTATCACAAAATGTTATTAATTCATATAATTTTTTTTTAAACAATTAACAAAAATAATATTAAAGATAACATTTTTCCTACTGAGTGGGGTCACCTAAATGAATCTGCTTCTCCATTGTTCCCGATTGAATGTCATAACTTCATTTAATTCTAATAAATTAAGATCATATTTTATACTACATGCCCGGCTCTATTTAGATCTACCTGTGCTTGATTTTAGTATATATCGAATTTAAAGCAACTACTCTCCTAATCGGATCATCAGATGGTCAATGTTTAATGTTATCCAACCATCTAAGACGACTCTCTCTAATCTTGACTAGATTATCATACATTAAGAAAAAAATGAAACTAATTATTTTCTTGCCATAAACAAAATGAGCTTAATTTCGTACCGAAAAATTATACCAATCTACTTAATCACAATCAAATTCATGTATTTTTGTCAAAGTTAAGAATAGGAAGCATGCTTGGAAGCTTTAGCTATCTGTCTTGCATTGAACGAATTGTCAAATCTTCTTTGTTCTTCATTGACACATTTGAAGCTTAAACATCAAGCATTTAATGGCTGGTGAGATCACATTTCTCAAGTATTTATCTTATTATTCCTTATTTTGTGTTAAACAAAAAGGAAAAAAATCAACTAAGTTTCAAATATGAAGAACAAAAGAATGAGCTGGCCAAGAGAATAAGAGATAGCATCTATTTTTGACAAATTGATTTTCAAAGATTATGGAGAAAATATAGATTTTAATATAAGGAATAAAGTTCATGTGTTCATACACCAAGTTATTTTGCCATAATTGTTATTTTAAACGGAATAACATTAAAGTAGGCCATGAAAATTAACTAATGAATCGTTTAATTGTTCATTTAGTCATTAATTGAGATTTTTAATTCCATCTTAAATTCTAAATTTGATTGATTAGAATGCTTTAATGAATAATATTCTCAAATTTTTTTGTGGGAAATTTAGTATGCCGAGGGGCAAAGCTACAATATTTCCTTCAGAAAGTCGCACGGCTGGGTATAACCCTCGGCCCAGCTCTCACTCGAATTAATCGACACCAAACCGCCAACGCTGCTGCAAATGAAAAAAAAAAAAAAAAAGAAGCGGCCACCGGCCACGGCCCCACACAAAA
>NW_018165663.1:42497-68792 GCF_001263595.1 Phalaenopsis equestris | reverse complement strand
TATATATATATATATATATATTACTTTAAAAAGTGATAATAAAATGCAATACACTCGAAATCTTTTGATCCATACTGTCCCTTAAAGATTTAGATATTCCCTTGAAATTTACAAGTGTGGTAGTTGTTTAGAACCCATGCTCCACCTACAAACTAATCAAGAATGGTCAAGTTGCTCCTTCTAATAATTCATTTTTGAAATTCGGACATCAGCTTTAAATTTTTTGCTTCATTTTCTTTTCTTTCAACTCACTAAGTCTTTAAGAGGATGCCAGTCTTTCTCCATCATGGGGGATAATTTCTACTCTATATTTTAAAAATTGCATCTTGGTAACTCCTTTCCAACATCCATGATGACATACACAGCTTGCGTAGTAATGAAATGTGTAATGTTGACTATGAAAGATGTTGTTTTGGAGCAATACATATAGCATTATTTTCATCCCATACTTGTTAGAAATTTCAACTAGATAGAATTTATATTTCACCATCCAACTTATATGTATCAGCTGCACGCCAAAGAAGAATGCATTCTTGTAATAGTGCAATGATACAACTTCAGTCTTTGAAGTTTAAGTCATTACTCAACATCTAGTATTTTAATATTGTGAAAATAGGTGCTAGTAGTAAAGACTAATAAGTATATTACCAGTCAAGTTCAATCGCTATTACGACAGCAGTATGAAGACAATGAAATGAAATAAAGTATGTGAAAAATATACTAATAAATAATAAAATGGATTCCAAATAAGTACTGAAAAATTAGAATTTATCAGCCTTCGTGCTTAGAACTTGAGACTTTTATTCATTGGAGAGAAGTTGGATGTATTCATAGCTTTTTCTTAAGCTTGAGCAAATCCATCCGTAGTCATCAAAAGGCATTATATGGTATAATCTGTTGAATATGATTTCTATAATGGGTTCCCAACGAAGGCGAGTCAACATTCTCGTGTTTAAATGCATAGATGACTTGCCAGTGGAAGAAAGACATGGCCTTCGATAACTTCAAGGGCTTCATTTACTACATAACGTACTTGCACATGCATTAGGTGGTCCCCAAGTTCCCTTTCAAGGCCTTTCAAAAATATTGTTAATTATATATTTCATATTTTGGCGATTTTGTTTATATTGATTCTTATATATATATATATATATATATATATATTGTATCACCCCCAAGAAAGTGTATGATGGATAAAAAAAGAGAGTGTATGATATTTATGTGAGAAATAATGTTAGCATCCAATTAGCGTTAGATATGTGACGAAAAATAATTTATGATATTGCGTCGGAATTAGCACCCAATTTGCATCGAAAAATTCAACAGTATGAGGGTTCCGTAAATGGCGAAATTTATCTTTGGATTTACGACGGAGTTTGCGTCGAAAAAAACATTGCAAATATATTACTTGTTTTCGTCGAACAAGTCCAACGCAATTTAATGAGCTTTAGGAGATCAGAAATAAGAGTTACGAAAATGCAAAGATTTATAAAGAAAAGATGAAATTATGTCATGATCAGAAGATTTTAAGAAATGATTTAGAACTTAGACCAAAAGTTTTACTATACAATTCTAGAGTGAAATTATTTCCTAGGAAACTGAAGTTCAGGTGGATGGGGCTATTGATTTTGGTTAATGGTGCTGTGGATATCAAGGATCCAAAAAATGATAGAATTTTCAAAGTAAATCGACAAAGGCTGAAACATTACTTTGATGGAAGTAGACCTATAGTTAATGAAATCTTAAGGTTGGTCAACCCGAGTAAGTTGTAAATACGTCAAGTAGACGACATTAAACCAAACACTTTGTGGGAGGCAACCCATATTTATTAGAGTGGAATAAGTATAGTTTGTTGAGATTTGATTGTGAGTATTTGCTTGCTTGTATTTCGTGTTTGAGAGTCGCACATGTGAAGTTACTACTTAAAATGCTATAATCCATAACCTAAAGGAGGTTAGGATGTGTATGTGGACCGAAGGCGAACCGGTTTTCAAGTGTTCACTTTTGCCTAGGCGCCTAGGTTCTAGCACACAAAGAACATGGCGCCTAGGTGTTATAGTTACAGAATCACGATTGTTGTGGTTTTTTCAGAAACCTACGAGAGTGCCAATTATTTTCTTGGAATCATAACTGAGTTATGTGATTACCTAAGGTCAAGTAATAAGGTAAGTTTGGGGGTATTCACATTCATCAATTTAATGTGATTTTACATATATTTTTAATTTATCTGAGATACACACTTGAGAAATTTTTTTTATTGATGTTGTGCAGGTTGCAGGTTATAAATACAAACAACTTGGAACGAGAATATCCAACGAAGAATTGACCTAAAGCGGCGTAACCACACAACTTATCATGGGAAGCAGTGAGACCACGTCAAAATTGACATGTCTACGACATACATGGAAAACATGTGGCGTGACCACGCCGTAGTCCTGTGTGACCACGGCGCACTAGTCAACACTCTAGCATGACCACGCTAGTTTTGGGCGTGACCTCGCTAACGAACGGGAAAACTCTTTTGAAAGGAAAATTGCTTGCCAAATTTGTGGTTCTTGCTATAAGAATGATTTTTAGGGTTTCGTGGAGAAAATTCTAGAACAAAGAAGAGTTAGAGGTTGCTAGAGGCTTAGATTAATGAGAATTTGAGTGCTTTCCTTAATGTCTTCTTCCTTCCTTGGTTGAAACATTCAAGAGTGAGTTTTTTCTCTATTTTGTGAGATGTAAGATGTTATTGTATGAAAGGAAGGGTTGTTGCTATTGTGGAAAAGACAGGTTATTGTAAATGATCAATTTCTTAGGTTTCAAAATTCTTAATAGTTTTTATTTTTTTAATTTTGGGATCAAACCCTCTACTTTGTGAGATGTAAGATGTTATTGTATGAGAGGAGGGGTTGGTTCTATTGTGAAAAAGACAAGTTATTGTAAATGATCAATTTCTTATGTTTCAAAATGCTTAATAGTTTTTATTTTTTTAATTTTGGGATCAAAGGGTACCACTTCGCAATGCCCAACAAAACACATACATTAAATTGAATTCACTACATACATTGTTTTTATAGCGACTATGATTTTTTACTTAAAACTATCTGGACAAGGTAGAATCATAGTCAAAATGAAACAGTAATAATAAAATAAATTACAAAAAAATATAGAGAAAATACAGAATAAGACAATAGCATTACCACGCTATAACACAATTTGCACCATGTAGAAAGAAAAATTACATAATTTACTACTACATTATAATCACTATAAAATACACCAAATGGATACTATAAACCCAATACAAAATAAAATAAAGATAAATAGAATTCAAACCTAACATCTTCAAACTAATATCAACTTGATTTGTATTCGTCGGTCGCATTCTCGTCAACGACTAAGAACTTTATCAAACAATTCACTATATACGCAAGTATGCATGTTGAATCAAGCAATAAAGAATTTAGTTAACTCATTATATACGCAAGTATACATGTTGAATCAAGCAGTAATGAATTTAGTTAGATAATATTCCCACGAGAGGAGGTATGCAAATTCTAATTGAAGAAACCCAATTCCTATTTTCACAAACCCAAATTTCTATTTAATTAAAAATGAATTTAAATTTTTTTCTTATGTAAAGTTCTGCATACATTATTATTATTGTAAGATAATTATGTATTTATATCTCTAACATATATACTATTCTTTGTACAAAATTAGGTCGATCCATTGTCTCATGTTTCACTGTAGATTTTCAAAATTTTAAAAGTGAAATGTGTATCATATAAAATTTCAGTCACTATTCTTTGTGCATTTGATTTTGCTCTTTTAATATTTGAGGAATATTGATTTAAAAATTGCAAATTCAAGGAACTAATTTTATCCTAACATATTTTTTTATTTCAAGCACTACATTCAAAGTTTACAATACAAGCTACAAGAAACAAAAAATTAGAATAACTGCACAAAAACTCATTATACTCTCTTTTTTGGTCTAATAAACTTCTCTCAAAGATCAACTCTATACTTCTTCCTCACAATCACACTAGCTCTTACTCTCTGCACACCTCTCCCAAGTCACTCACACACACACACACTACAACACTTTATAACCAATGATTCCTCACAAATATACCCTTCTAACCTATTACAGCTATATCAACGCCCATAACTCCTCTTCCTACTTTTGAAACTTTGATTTGAAGCCAAATAATTGTATGGTCAATTTGTCACATCATGTCGCTCAATGTGCAGTGTTGAGGCACTATGGCAGCACTCCGGCGCTCCAATGTTAGCACTTTAGTGTTGAGAGCTTTATCTTTTGGTTCTAACTTCAATCCATGATCTTGCTACAGCACTCTAGAGGATAGCATTGAAGCATGCGATGATGGCGCAACAACGCTTTCGTCTAGCGTTTCAACGATCAAACCTTAACTGGTTAGTAAAAAAAATTCTTAATTTCTAAAACTAGCTTTCTTAACATCAATAATGAACATAATAAAACATTTACCATTCCTTTTATTACCAATCATCCCCACCAATGCTAATGAAATATAGCTCAAAAGAACAACTTATGATGAGTATTGAAAGTTCTATTAAAGGTAGATTCTTCAATCCTTCCAAGAACAATGAAAGTCACAAACAATATAACAACATTATATCCTTACACCCCATGCTCTACAAATGATAAGTAATATAATGCCCCTCTACAAACGAACTACGAGCCAAATTAAAGGATCAAATTTATTTTGATCTGTCCTCAGCTCGGATCGGGATTGGATCGAGTCGAAATAAATTCTTATGTATTTATATATTTAACAACTAAATGTTTTGTTTTACATGAATAATGCATTGTCAGCTCGATTAGTGAATGATTTTTTACTTGAGCGGAGTGCTATGGGTGTGAACGCACAGTTACATAGTATTGAGTGGTATGCATGCAAATATTTCTTATTAGATTAGCACCTATTTTAAATTTCTGCTTGACAAAATCTCCATTAAATAACCACCACACTAAGGGCAATGCAATAAGCCATAGACATATATGCTTCAAATGTTTAAATATCCCACAAATAATTCAAAACTACACATCCATAACAATCGGAATGTACCAACTGTCTTTGATAACTGGTCGATCAATTTTTTTATAAGCTTCTAAAAGTCTTAACAAGTTAAAGCTATTAATACAAAAATAGCAGGTGGTAATCATCATATTTTATAGGAATTTGTGCCAGCAGCTACCGAACATGAATCTATTACAACAAATAAGCACAGTTTACAAAGAATAATTAAAAAATTGATGAAAGAGTCTATCCATACATTTTGAAGTAATCTCCTCTTTTATGAAGTTTAAACGTAAATCTCTTTCTATATTACAGTTACAATGCAGAATCCCGTAGTACCCATGGCATCCAGGATTCAACTTTACAACATATCATGTTGCAACATATATATCTAAGAGAACAAAGCTTTTCACATTTACAAAATCTACATATTTTCAACATATTTCTCTTGCACACAATATGGTGCAAGAGAATATGTTGTAGATTAATTATAGATTACTATCACATCTTTTCATAACCTAACATATTGATCGTGTTGAATATGATGAATTCAGCCGATGTCTCGAAAATCTCTAAAATATTTCTCAATAAAATGAGTAAATAATTCACAGGTTTAACGGCAACCCATAGTTCTGGAATGCCCTTATTCTCCCATCCCATCCTGCAGTTACTATAACATGGCCCCAGGAATGGGGTGTCCTCTTCTGACCGGAAGTCCGAGGAAAGGTGAAGTTTTTTACCATGCTAAAAGGTAGCTTCTCTTCCGGCCATGTTACTGATCCCCACGGAACGAAATCAGCCAAGAACTTATAGCCTAAAGTCAGATTACTGGGAAGTGAGAGGTATAGAATCTTATTGGCCTTATAGTCTACATGACGAAGGAAGTCATATTTAGAGGCATTCAAGCTTGATTTTTTTAGGAAACCCTGCCATGGGATCACGACGCTTACATTACTTGAGGCGAAACGTTCAAAAGACTTGATGCTCTTCGAGTTAGTTGAGGGGATATGGGTTTGGTTCATGTGGTTCCAGATATAGACGTTTGAGTCCTTACTTGCAGAAACTATATGTTCCCCATTAGGAGTGAATGTTGCTGATATCTTACTTCCAGTATTGTGAAAACCTGATGAGGAACAAAGCCGATCTTTTCTAGAAACATATTCAGGGTCTCAAATGAAATATGTAATATTTCAATACCTTTGTATTTAGAGACAACATTGACCCCTTCGAGAATTCGTATTACCGAGTCTGCAGATGTAACCATAAGCCTACTGCTGCAGGTAGGGCAAAACTGGGAAGTGAAAGATCACGTGTTAAATGACGAATTAGTCAAAAATGTAAATAGTTTATTTTGGAATCAATGAACATGTTCACCTGAAAGCCAGTTATCCTCTTGTCGAATGACTTCTTTTTGCCAACAAATGAAACCATAGAACTCAGTTGCAGGTCATCATCTGAGTTGTGATAAAAGAGAAGTGAAATTAAAATTTTTAAATGCTTTCCTATAAAATAAAAAACAGACAACGTGAAGGATCAACTTGAAAAATATTGATTACAAAGACAGACAAACAGAAATACTAAACAATCACTTAGATTCTGTAAACAGCAGAAAACTAGACAGACTGGGAAGAAAAGTAGTATTCAACATATGAAATTGCAGTGCTCATTCCTCTTACCCATTTCTGGAGTACAGTGATGGGTATTTATAATCAAGTATGTACAGAAGTTAGTTACAAAGCAGAATATGAGATGGTGCTGATTTAATCAGTTATTCCTTAATGTTTTGGATTGTGTATGGTACAAACAAGCAGGGGCAGAGGTGCTATATTCTAGTTTGGATGATTCGTTGACGATTCTGTTGTCACCTCCCCAAAAGTTGAAGGGCTATCTTGGAGCATCAACTGGTTACACAAGCTAAGGTATGAGTTGGGGGACATGGATTTTGTGAAGAGATCAGCTATTTGATCGACAATGTTGAGGTGATGAGAATAATTTGATTAGATTTGATGCAATCTATGAAGACATGATAATCAACTTTGATGTGTTCTATCCAAGCATAGAAAACCAGATTGTTTGCCTGTGCTATCACTGACATAATGTCACAGCTGAGGATTGTAGGTGTTGTTTGTTTGAGCTGAAAATCACTTGGGAGTTGGCGTAACAAGATGATGTCTATGGCAGCTGTGACAAGTACCCAGTACTCAGCTTCGATGGAGAATCTGGCTACTGCAGGTTGCTTCTTAACATGCCAAGAGCTTAATGTCCACCAAGAAATGTACTATAATCGAAGATTGATTTTCTATCAGGGGGATCAACAGACCGATAAGAATCAGAGAATGTATGACGTATAGGATTGTCATGGCACAATTAGTCCTGCTAGGGTCAAGTGTTGGTGAGGTTATGTTGGAATGGGAATCTTGTTTTTCAATCAACCTGACATGAGGTGATATGTAACTGTCTCATGTTGCCAAATTTAGGCATTTGCACACATTTTGATTAGATGCGTAGCCTAGGAATACATAAGGAATAGAACTTTTCGCAAACTTGTTCGTGGCTAGAAGTTTTTGCCAGGGATAGCATAAACAACAAAGTATATTGAGATGTGTATATTTAGGTGGTTGTCTACATAGACCTTGAAATAGGGATTGGTGTTAGAAGTGGGAGATGAAAGAAGCTTGATTAGGTAAATGGCATTTAAGACTAAATCAGGCCACTTATAATCAGGTAGAAGTGTTGTAAGTTTAAGAGGGTGAGATACTTCTAGGATATGACGGTTCTTGCGCTCAATCAAGCCATTTTGTTCTACAGTGTTGGATCAACTATATTGATGATGAATTCTATGAGTATTGGATAATACTGAATTAAGGGTTTGTAAATTTAGGGTTTGTTTGGGATAATTTTTTGGCTGCTTTGTTTTTTAGTCGGTCACCACAACTCTGTTTAGCGAACTTCTTTCTTGTTGCTTTTTAGAAATTTCTATGGTAAAGAGCTATTTTTTTCAACCTGATCTGTTAAAGTGTGGTAGCTGCATAAAAGCTGTGGTCTGACTTCTTAAAATTAAAATAAATTTATAATAGTCACCGCAGCTTTTTGAACAACAATTTCTTATGCACCAGCTTCATAGTTGTAGCTGCCCCAAACAGAACCTTAAAGTTGTTTTCGATTCAAAGAACTTCAGCTGAATTTGGAACTGATATTCTCCCATTATTTTGAATTTTATAAAAAATTGCATGTATTTGTATTTGATATGCATTGGAAATAGCCGTCATTAACAAGAGTTTTTGTGAATAAACAAAATGCAATATCGATAGCCGCCATTAGATAGAGTGGGTGAAGTCCCCATACATCCAAATGTAAAGTAGCTAAGGGTTGCAAGCAAAAAAAAAAAAATAGATACAAATAAAAGTAATGGGAAACTTAAATACCTAGCACACAATTCTTATGTATTTACATATTTCACACGTAAACATTCATTTTTACGAATACAACACTATGGTGCTTTAAACCTATACATAAAAGGTGTATTTTAGTTTAAAAATGGTAATAGTGTTGTGTACATAAAACTGGAAGTTTAGCAGTGAAATATGTATATACATAAGAATTTTGTGCTATGTATGTAAAAGCCCCAAAAGTACTTCAAGGAATTTTGTGGTAGGTCTAATGTTTAGTGATGGATTGGTGTTGTCTGATAATTTGCAGAATTGCTTGTTGTGGGTGGTCAAGAAAATGATGCAAGATGTTTGCTGCCATGATCAAGGTGGCTAGCGTTGTGGAGAAGGGGACTGATTGGAGGAGATGGAGTCTGTCACAGGATGGTCTGAGAAGGATTTGGTTGCTTAGGCTATTCTTGATGATTTAACTAGACTTGTCAAATTGAATGGAATAAAAGTTATCAGCCGCTAGTTTTTGAACAGAGAGAAAATTATAACTTAAATTTGGAATATGAAGTAAGGGGGAGAGAAGTAGCTTACGAGATCGGGTAAGAAGTAGACCTTGGCCTGCATGTGAGATGGGGAGAGACTCGTCATTGCCTACTATGACTTGGTTAGGGCTTTGTTATGATTGGAGGTTGGTAAGCTAGTTTTGATCTGCTGTAAGATGTGATGTGGCATCTATATCATGACAGGTATTGGTTGCTACCATCGCTTGTAAGTTGGTTCGTTGATCAAATTGGTTGGTTCGATGCTAGCATTTGGCCTCTAAGTGCTCAATTTTATTACAGATTGGCAGACAATGTTTGGGGATTTATTGTTGTCATGATATCTTGTGGAGGTTTGTTGTTTGTGATACTAGCTTATAGTGATGGACCAGTTGCTGTAGAATTTAAAGTAAGCTCGACAACAACTTTGGATGGATGATAATGCAAAATGTATGTTAGTATAGGTGGTTTGCTACAAATTTCGTTGTGCTTCGGCTGCTAGATTTGTTTCCTTTCTATATAGAAGCAAATAGATATCCTCAAAGTTGAGAGGTTGGAGATTTGCTATGGTGGCGATTTTGAAGGCTTGAAATGTGGATGTTAAGCTATTTAGGGTGTAATGGATGATGTCTTTGTCCTCAAGTGTAGAAACAGCAGCCGCAATTGCATCAACATTGCACTTGATTTGTTTCTAATCTGATTCTTCTATTCTTCCCTACCCATAACATATGCCTCAGCAACCTTCCAACACAATATCCTAAGAAAATGATTATAATTTCAATGTCATAACCATTCCCCCTCAACTCTAATTTATCATGAGCAACATAAAATCAATAGTACATATCTAATTAATCCCAAAAAATCACCCTACCCAGAAATCACAAATTCTTAAGTTGTTTACAACAATTGAAGTACACAGCTACCTCAATGGGTTTACACCTCGATCAGTACTTGTTGGATCATCTCAAGAAAACTCAAATTACTTTCTATCGTTCCTCATCGATCAAAACCTAGTAGTTGTGCTTTCTTCACAACATTACCATCAATTTTACCATGTTCCCTAAGCGTAGAAACCTATAAGAAGTTCTGGTCCACAATTCAGCATAGACTTCAATTTACAAATCATCTTGCATTTTTCAACTAAAAAATAAGCTACAAAATCTTTCCATGAAAGATCTCACTACGACCCAACACTTTTCTATAATAAAGTCCAAAACTGAAGTAATTGCTGCTACAGGATCTAAACTAGAAAATGAGGACATTATGCATTATCCACTAAGAGGACTAGCATCCACATGCCAAGCCTTCAAGAATGCTACAGAACAAATCAGTAATCTCTCCACCTAGATGGCTTCTACTCATTTCCATGCAGCAATGAAATAAATCTGGCAACAGCTCAACGGGAACTACAACAAACAACTCAAATAACCATGCATATCACATTGTCATCTATTCAAGGCCTTGGTTGAGGTCAACTCAAACAAAACAGATCCAGCTACACAAACCTGAATCAATGGCAGTCCTCTTCAACTAGAAATCGTGATAATAGAAACTAAAGTCGTATTGTCTGCCAAATCTATAAAAAAGAAGGCCACTCAGACACCAAATGCCTGTATCAAAAAAACATCTCTTATCAACCGGCCAACTTAGAAGCATTGGTGGCAACTAACAAATTCAATTAATCAAGAATGTTTTCTGGATATGGGAGCTACATGCACCTAACTTTAGACCAGAATCAACTTAACAACTATCAACTGTATCAAGGCTAACAACAAATCGTAGAGGGTAGCGGCAAGCCACTTCCAATTACACATACAAGCCAAGGTCTTCTCCCTATCCCATCTCGTAAGAAACTCGTAAGCTACACATCTTCCCTTTACTTCACATTCCATATTTAAATTACAATCACATTTCAATCCAAAAACTAGTTGTCGATGACTCTCATTACAACAAGGACAACTGAACCAACAAAATTCTTCTTCACAGTCACCAATCAGCTTGCTCTGTTTCCATAGCTCTAAACACTACAATCTCCGGAGCAAGCATCTGACAAAATTATCTTGGCCACCCCCAACCTCAACTCTGCAAATTATTGCCTTTTATCTTTTACATATTCAATTACATATTCAACCTTTCATTACATATTCAACCCATCAAAAGATAATGCAATTCATGTAATAAAATAAAAAGCCACAAAACATATTTTTTATCTTTTACTTCTTTTAGTTTGTCAAGCCCTAGCTATTATACATTGAGATATATGGGGCCCTTCCCCAACAAAATCTAATGAAGGATACAACTATTAAATATCTTTTATTGATGAATACTCTCGTTACTGTTGGTTATATCTGATGCATACCAAATATAAATCAGTGCAATTCATTATACAATTAAAAGCAATGACAAAACATCAATTTTAAAAACCAATTAAAATTTTGCAAACTGATAAAGGCATTGAACATCCTACAAAATATTTTAGGCTTACATCAATACTCACGATATCATTCATAAATAAAGTTGCCTCTATGCCCCGAAAAAAATAGCCTAATTGCATGCAAAAATATATATCTTAGAAGTACTGCAAGCTCTTAAACTTACAGCATAACTACTGGACTCTCTATGGCTTGATAAATTCTTAACAGCTACTAATCTTATCAATCTCCTTTGCTCTCCTAACACAAGAAACAAGCCACCACTTCAACTTCTAAATAAATAGCACCCCACATATACTCATCTCAAAACATTTTGTTGTCTTTGCAACCCATGGCTAAAGCCCTTAACTACAAAGAAATTCGTAGCGCAAACATTTTCTTGTGTGTTTACTGGATATGAATATAATCACAACGAGTAAAAATGTTGCAATTCGGTAACAAGCAAGTTTATATATCATGCCAAGTCAGATTTATTGAAATTGCATTTCCTTATAAGATTAACCAGCATTAACCTTCAATCACAAACATCACTACCAACTCTCGTCCCTACATCTACCCCATTACCTGAACGCCCACATAATATTATACCTCATCCCACACCTCAACCCCTACCCACATTGTATCACCCAGCCATTCCCAACAATGAACTCCAAATATGCCAAAAACACCACATGGTTAAAGGTTAAAACTTAGTATCCTAGCAAGTTCGAAAGCATCTCATAGTGGCCAGATCCTAAATAGAAGCTGAGTACATAACCTTCACCATAGCTGCCACCAGTATTATCTGGCTATCTCATCCCCTCAAAGAAACAAACAACACCTACAACCATGATCTCCGATAATATGTCAGCATTAGCTCTTGCAAATAAATTTTCAATTCTACATCCGAATAAAACAAGTTGAGGTTGATTATCATTTTAACAAAGTGTTAACTAATAATGAAAAAAGAATTTGTATTTCTTGATTTTTAAATGTACAATGAAGACTGATATTTATACAAGAGGTCTAAGAATATAGAAGAAAAGCTGTCACATTCTAAAAATAAGAGCTAACATTATGTCTATTTACATCCTAAAATTCTGCCTATAGAATCAAGGCGATTAATGTCATATCAAAGCTATTAATGTCATTGATTCCTATAAATATGTTAACACGCCCCCCTCCTCCTCAAACTCATGATGGTATAATGGATGTCATCTTGAGTTTGCTCAGTAGATATTGAAAACGCTTGAGAGAATGGGTTTTGATGAAGATATCAGTTGCTTGGTCAGCAAAGGAGACGAGAATTAAAAGTATGGTGCCCTAAGCAACATGATAACAAACAAAGTAACAATCAATTTTAATGTGTTTGGTAAGCTTATGAAAAACGTCATTATAAGAGATCTATATAACACTTCGATTATCACAATGAAGCATAGTAGCAGAAGATTGTTTGACACTCATATTAGATAACAACCAGTGAGATCAAGATGTGGCGTCAGCAAGATTCTGTGCTGGAACGAGCAACGACTGTTTGTTTTTTGATACACCAAGAGATGAGAGAATCTCATAAGAAGAAGCAATAACTAGTGGTAGAACGACGATTTATTGGATCACCAGCCCAATTAGCATCAACGTAGCCTGACAACACCAAAGAGGAGTGAGCAGAAAAATATAAACAATGAAAAAGAGTGTCTTTAATATATCGAAGTATCCGAAGAGCTGGAGAAAAATATGATGAGCGGGGGGGGAGATATGACCTGACTGACTAAGTGAACTGTATATGAGATATCAGGTTGAGTAAAAGTGAGATAAAAAAAACTACCAACAAGTTGTCGATATAAAGTAGGATCATCAAGAGGAGTGTCATCGAGAGGAGTAAGTTTGCAATTGAGTTCCAAGGGGGTTGATATAGTTTTACTATCAGTAATGCCTGCTAAATCAGATGCATACTTAGCTTCAGAAGATAATAACCTTCAGAATTATGAGAAACTTCAAGACCTAAAAAATAACTAAGATTATCGAGTTCCTTCATTTTAAAATATTGACTGAGAAAAAGTTGTAATTCGGAGAAACCAGATATATAATTACCTTTTATTATCATATCATCAACATAAAGTAGCAGAAGTACAATACCATGGTCAGGTCAACAAACGAACAATGTTGAATCATGTGGACTAGAAATAAAGTCAAGTTGAGCAAGAGTAGAACTAAATTTGGCAAACCAGACCTCAAGAGCATGTTTTAATCCATACAAAGCTCGTCGGAGCTTGCAGACTTTATGAGGAGAATTATAACCAGAGGGAGGATGCGTATACATCTTTTCTGACAAATCACCATGAAGGAAAGTATTTTTGGCATCCATCTAGAAAAGCTTTTATTTATGAAGTGCAGCAATAGCTAATAGATTACGAATTGATTTTAATCGAGCAACCGAAGCAAAAGTTTCTTCATAATCTATTTCATATTCTTGAGTGTAACATTTGACTACTAAGCGAGCTTTGTAGCGCTCAACAGACCCATCAGAATGAATGAGTCTTGATTTTATAATTCCATTTACCGCCAATATGGGGCTTATGAGAAGGAAGATAGACTAAGTCTCAAGTATGAGTTTTCTTTAAAGTTTGAAGTTCTTCAGACATAGCTTGTTGCCAAAGAGGGACAGTAGTTGCCTCACGATAAGAGCGAGGCTCATGACGGGTTGAAATAGCAGAATAACAATGGAAATCAGTAAGGTAATGAGGAGTTTCTCTTACCCAGGTAGAACAACGAAGAGTGGTTTCAAGGGTAGGTGGAGGTGTAGGTGCAGGATCAACAGCTAGAGCAAAATCAACGGGAGCAGGTGTGGAAGGCCTAATTTTGAGCGTATCAGGATTACCTGTGTCAGGGCTTCGAAATAACTTAATTGTGAGATCAGTGAGAAACATAGAGTCAATATTGACAGGGTGGTGAAATTTAAAAAGAGATGAGAACATTGTATTTTCCCAGAATGTAACATGACGGGATATGCGAAGTTTATTTGTAATAGGATCCCAACAACGATACTCTTTATGTTCAATTTCATACCCAATAAAACAACATAAACGAGCATGTGGTTCTAATTTCGTACATTCATAGAGTTGTAACATAACAAAACATGCACATCCAAAAGGTTTAATTAGGGAATAGTCAGGATGCTTGCAAAACAACTTTTCAGAAAGGGATAAATTTTGGAGAACTAAGGTAGGAACTCGATTAATGTTGTAGAATGCAGTAAGAGTTGCTTCACCCCCAAAATATTTATGGATAAGAGGTAGAAAGAAAAAGAGCACAAACAGAATCAACTATATGATGATGTTTTCGTTCAGCTCGTCCATTTTATTGGTAAGTGTGAGGACAAGAAAGTTGAACCAAGGTACCTTGTTGACTGAGAAATTGGAGTGAGGAAAAATCCTGATATTCCATAGCATTGTTTGTTCGAAGAATTTTAATAATAGAAGAGAATTGAGTTTTAATCATATTGGCGAATGAAGTGTAAATTTTTGGTAATTCTGGTCGATTTTTCAAAAAATAAATTCATGTAAAATGAGAATAAACATTAATAAATAACACAAAATAACGAAAACCATTTATTAAAGAAATAGGGGAATAACCCCAAATGTCTGAATGAATTAAGCCAAAAGGAGTCTCTGAAATGGAATTATTAAGATTAAATGGAAACGCTGGTTGCTTTGCAAGCTGACAATGTAAATGATTAAATGACTCAAACTATATAGATCCTAACATGCCACGAGAAATTAAAGCCTGAATTTTACTAGCAGAGACATGACCAAGATGGAGATGTCATTGGTGATTAGAAGAGTTGGGAGTTGTAGCAGCAGACAGAGATTTCCAAGGAAGATGAAGAGAGACACTCAAATAATGGACCCACCCTGCGATCCGTCCTAAAAATCTGTCTAGTTTGTGGATCTTGTAACTGACAACACAAAGGGAAAAAGTTAATATTCAACCCTTGTCATATAAATGACCAATAGAGATAAGATTGAGGATTAAGATAAGGATACAATAGATTTCAGAAAGACTAAGATTGGAGGTAGATGCATAACAGTGTGAGTGATATTCATTTTGCTACCATTGGTAGTGTGGATAGGTGGCAAGAAAGAAATCGGTGATGTGGTAGACAACGGTTTAATATTATTAGTTATATGGTTACAACAAGCAAAGTCAAAAAACCAATGAGAGTTACCTGAAGTGACAGACATGGTCGTAAACGAATTGAAAGAGAACCTATTTGAATAGTGCTTCAAGATCGCTCATAGTGATAGCAGTAGAACTGTCAGTGACAGAACCAAAGACGGAAACAAAGACAGGCTTCGAGACGGTCTTAGGTTTAAACACCTCATTTTTTGGTCATGGAGGACAAGTTGAGAAATTCTCAAAAATATGACCAAGAGCATAACAATATTTGCATTTGATCATTGAACAATTAACAAATACATTACCAGTTTGATTGCAATTCTTACACGTGTTGTTGCAAGATTTCAGATATGAGGGACGAGTAGTTGCAAGTGCAATTTCAAAATTCGAGGTTTTTTTCAAAATTAAGGCTAGTTTCTTCGAAAATGATTTCTTGTATAGCCACATCCAATGTAGAAAGAGGATCTCGGTGTAGTAGAGAGGCTCGAACGGCTTCATATTCAGGTCGGAGAGCCATGAGAACTTCAATAAAATGAAGATGACCTTCAATTATTTTCTTCTAAGATAGTTGATTCCAAATTGATTGAACTTGGGCAAGAAATCATTTATAGATTGACCAGATTCATGATTCTGATTATGAAGCGTAGTCCATAACTGAAAATAATGAGCAAATCCAATGGTTGAATATCTACTGGCCAAGAACTCCCAATTTGTTTTTACAGTGCATAATCAGCAAATTGGATGTGAATTGATGGAATAGAAGTGTTATGAAACCTAGTAATAATCTAATGGTTTTTGTTATCCCAATCTTCAAGGCGGTCAGCAAATTTCTTATCAGTTTCATCTTGCTTTTTGGTAAGCTTATTGATATCTCCAGTAATAATATGCCAAAACTTGCGACCGATCAAGAAATTTTTCATTCCTTGAACCCACAGATTATAGATTGAACCAGCCAAGATCGTTGCAATAGGGTTAGCAATATCAGATTTCTCCATTTGGAAGTGGAGGTGACAAAAAACTAAGAGATTATGCAGAAGAAAAGCACCAAAAGTAACGAGCCAAGAACCAGAAAATTATGCAGAAAAAAAATATCAGAAGTATAGCTCTGATACCATAATAATGGAAAAAGAATTTGTATTTCTTGATTTTTAAATTTACAATGAAGACTGATATTTATACAAGAGGTCTAAGACTAGAATATGAAAGAAAAGTTGTCATATTCTAAAAATAAGAGCTAAAATTCTGTCTATTTATATCCTAAAATTCTGCCTATAGAATCAAGATTATTAATGTCATTGATTCCTATAATCACGTTAACATTAATCCCATAATCTCTAATACCATGACATGTTATTAATAGCCTTAATTCTATTGGCAGAATTTAGAATGTGACAGTTTTTCTTTCCTATTCTAGCTTTAGACCTCTTGTATAATTATCAGTCATCAGTGTACAATTAAAAATCAAGAAATATAAATTTTTTTCCATTATTATGATATCAGAGCGATTCTGCTGATATTTTTTCTGCATATTTTTTTTGTTCTTGGCTCGTGACTTTTGATGTTTTTCTTCTGCATAATCTCTTAGCTCTCTATCATCTCCACTTCAAAAGGAAGAAATATGATATTGCAAATCCTATTGCAACGGTCTTGACTGGTTCAAACTATAGTATGTGAGGTCCAAAGAATGAAAAGTTGTTTGATCACTCACAAGCTTTGGAGTAGTGTTACTGGAGATATCAATAAGCCAACCAAACAACAAGATGAAACAGATGTCAAATTTGCTAACCGCATTGAAAATCGGGATAGCAAAAACCATCATATTATTATTTGATTTCGTAACATCTCTATTCCATCCATTTACATCCAATTTGTGGTTATGACACTGCGAAAGAAATTTGGGAGTTCTTAGCCAATAAATATCGGACCACTGGACATGCTCATTAATTTCAATTATGGACTACATTTCATAATCTAAAACAAGAATCTAGTCATTATGTGAATGATTTCCTTGCTCAAGTTCAATTGATTTGGAATCAACTGTCTCAGGAAAAAAAAGTGAAGACCATCTTCATCTTAATCAAGTTCTCACAGTTCTTCAACCCGAACATGAAGCCGTTAGAGCCTCTCTACTGCACCTACATTGGATATGACTATATAAGAAATCATTTTTGAAGAAACTCATCTCAATCTTGACAAAACCTCAAATTCTAAAGTTGTACTTGCAACTACTCGTCCCTCGTATCAAAAATTTTGCAACAACACGTGTAAGAATTGCAATCAAACAGGTCATGTTTTTGCTAATTGTCTGACTGTCAAATGCAGATATTGTCATGCTCTTGGTCATATTCTTGAGAATTGTCGACTTGTCCTCCGCGACCAAAAAAGTGGGGTCTTTAAATCCAAGACTGTCTCGAAGTTTGGTTTTACTTCCGTCTCTGTTGTTGTCGCTGACAGTTCTACTGCTATCACTATGAGTGATCTTGAAGCACTATTCAAACAGGCTATCTCTTCCAATTCATCTACGGTCATGTCTATCACTCTGATAACTCTCATTAATTTTTTGACTCTGCTTATTGTAACCATATGACTAATAATGTTACCACATCACCAATTTCTTTCTTGTCACTAATCCACACTGCCAATGGTAGCAAAATGAATATCACTCACACTAGTCATACATCTACCTCCAATTTTAGCCTTCCTGAAACTCACTGTATCTCTAACTTAGTCCTCAACCTTATCTCTATTGGTCAAGGGTTGAATGTTAATTTTTCCCCTTCGTGGTGTCAGGTACGGGATCCACAAATGGGGCAGATTCTTGGAACGGGCCGCAAGGTGGGTCGATTATTTGAGTTTCTCTCTTTATCTTCCTAAAAAATTTTTGTCTGCTGCTACAACTAACAACTCTTCTACTCACCAATGGCATCTTCATTTTGGTCATGCCTTAGCTAGTAAAATTCAGCCTTTAATTTTTCGTGGCATGTTAGGATCTACAAAGTTTAAGTCATTTAATTGTTTACATTGTCAGTTTACGCAGAAACCAACATTATCTTTTAATCTTAGTAATTCCATTTCAGAGAGTCCTTTTAGCTTAATTCATTTGGACATTTGGGGTCCTTACCCTATTTCTTCAATAAATGATTTTCATCATTGTGTTATTTATTGATGATTTTTCTCATTTTACATTAATCTATTTTTTGAAAAATCGATCTGAATTACCAAAAACTTATATTTCATTTGCTAATATGTTTAAAACTCAATTCTCTTCTACTATTAAAATTTTTCGAACAGACAATGTTATGGAATATCGGGATATTTCCTTACTCCGATTTCTCAGTCAACAAAATACCTTGGTTCAGCGATCTTGTCCTCACACTTACCAACAAAATGGACGAGCTGAAGGAAAACATCGTTATGTACTTGATTTTGTTCATGCTCTTCTTGTTTCTACCTCTTATCCAGAAAAATTTTAGCCTGAAGCGGCTCTTACAGCAGTCTACAACGTTAATTGAGTCTCTACCTTAGTTCTTCAAAATTATTATCATTTTGAAAAAATTTTGGGAAGCCTCCCGACTATTCCCAATTAAACTTTTTGGTTGTGTCTGTTTTGTTTTATTACAACCTCATGAACATACGAAATTAGAACCACGATCTCGTTTATGTTGTTTTCTTGGTATGGAATTTAACACAGGCTATCGTTATTGGGATCCCATTACAAATAAACTTCGCATATCCCGTCATGTTACCTTCTGAGAAAATATCATGTTTTCATCTCTTTTTAAATTTTATCACTCTGTCAATATTAACTCTATGTTTCTCATTGATTCCTCAATTGAGTTATTTCCAAGTTCTGACACAGGTAATTCTGATACGCTCAATATTAGGCCTTCCACACCTGCTCCTATTGATTCTGCTCTAAATGTTGATCTTGCACCTACACCTCCACCTACCATTAACATCACTCTTCATCGTTCTACCCGGGTAAGATAAACTCCTCATTACCTTATTGATTTCCATTATTATTCTGCTATTGCAACCTTTCATGAGTCTCGGTCTTATCGTGAGGCAAGTACTGACCCTCTTTGGCAGCAAGCTACGTCCGAAGAACTTCAAGCTTTGGAGAAAACTCATACTTGGGACTTAGTTAATCTTTCTCCTCATAAGTCTCCTATTAGCTGTAAATGGATTTATAAAATCAAGACTCGTTTTGATGGATTCGTTGAACACTACAAAACTCGCTTAGTAGCCAAAGGTTACACTTAAGAATATGGAATAGATTATCAAGAAACATTTACTCCGGTTGCTCAATTAACATCAGTTCGTAGTTTATTAGTTATTGTTGCATTTCATAAATGAAAGCTTCTCTAGATGGATGTCAAAAATACTTTCCTCCATTGTGAGTTGTCAGAAGAGGTGTATATGCGTCATCTCCCTGGTTATCATTCTCTTCATAAAATCTACAAGCTCCGACAAGGTTTGTATAGATTAAAACAAGCTCCTCGAGTCTGGTTTGCCAAATTTAGTTCTACTCTTTGCTCAACTTGGTTTTATCTCTAACCCGAGATAAAACCCACATAATTCAACATTGTTCATTCGTCGAGCTGACCATTGTACTGTACTTCTACTACTTTATGTTGATGATATGATAATAACAGGTAATGATAAATCTAGTATCTCAGATTTAAAACATTTTCTCAGTCAATGTTTTGAAATGAATGACCTTAGCAATCTCAATTATTTTTTGGGTCTTGAAGTTTCTCATAATTCTGAAGGTTGTTATCTTTCTCAAGCTAAGTATGCATGTGATCTACTTTCTCGAGCGGGCACTACTGATAGTAAAATTATATCAACCCCCTTGGAACTCAATTACAAACTTACTCCTCTCAATGGCACTCCTCTTGATGATCCTACTTTATATTGACAACTAGAGCGGGCACTACTGATAGTAAAATTGGAACTCAATTACAAACTTACTCCTCTCAATGACACTCCTCTTGATGATCCTACTTTATATTGACAACTTGTTGGTAGTCATGTTTATCTCACCATTACTCGACCTGATATCTCATATGATGTTCACTTAGTTAGTCAGTTCATGTCAGCCTCTCGCTCATCAAATTTTTCTGTAGTTCTTCAGAAATTTTGATATATTAAAGGCACTCTTTTTCATGATCAACAATTTTCTTCTCACTCCTCTGTGGTGTTACATGGCTACTCTGATGTCGATTGGGCTAGTGATCTCACGGATCGTCGTTCTACCATTGGTTATTGTTTCTTCTTTGGAGCTTCTCTTATCTCTTGGTGTAGCAAAAAAGAAACAGTTGTTGCTCGTTCCGGCACAGAATCTGAGTATCGTGCTCTAGCTGACACCACATCTGAATTACTTTGGTTACGTTGTTTTTTATCTGATATGGGTGTCAAATAGTCTTGTGTTACTATGTTTTATTAGGATAATAGAAGTATTATACAGATCTCTCATAATAATGTTTTTCATTAGTGTATCAAACACATTGAAATTGATTGTCACTTTGTTCATCATCATATTACTCAGGGCACCATACTTTTAATTCTCCTCTCTTCTGCTAACCAGGCGGCTGATAGCTTCACCAAAACTCATCCTCCCACGCGTTTTCAAGATCAACTAAGCAAACTCAAAATGGAATCCACTATACCATCATGAGTTTGGGGGGTGTTAACGTGGTTATGGGAATAAATGACATTAATAGTCTTGATTCTATAGGCAAAATTTCAGGATGCATATAGGAAGATTTTTAGCTCTTATTTTTAAAATGTGACAGCTTTTCTTTCTTATTCTAGTCTTAGACCTCTAGTATAAATATTAGTCTTCATTATACAATTAGAAATAAAGATTTTTAGCTCTTATTTTTAAAATGTGCAGCTTTTCTTTCTTATTCTAGTCTTAGACCTCTGGTATAAATATTAGTCTTCATTATACAATTAGAAATAAAGAAATATAAATTTCTTTTCCATTATTACAAAGATTTCACTAATTCAAACCATATCATAATCCATCAGATCAATAATGGCGATAATATAGCCGATATTTTTACAAATGCCTATCCACCAACAGATTCCATCACCTCTGTGATAAGTTGTTGCTCCAATAAAGCCAATCAACTTGTTGGGAGGTGACAGCATAATCACCAAAGAATCACTTGGAACCAATACATACTACAGCTGATATTTATCTCCGTCATGCACTAAATCTGAGCCGTCAGAGATTAACTGATAAAATGTGCACCATTAGATCCTCTACCCTTGTAACTAACCTCTGTACACACCTCAATATAAATATGTTTTAATGCATTCCGGAAATATCAATGAATTGTTCTTAAATTTCAGAATTTCTGCTCTTCATGCTTTCCTCTTTCTTCTGCCTTTGTAACAAGAGCTAAAGCAGATTGAGGTTATCTTACAACCATACAATTAGTTAAAATGGAGTGATCAAGCTCACGACAATGATGTAATAACAACTCATCCAAAAAAAAGGAACAATAAACAAGCTTTAGACTGATGGTACCGCCAAAAGGGATAGCATTGAAAGTCAAAGGATGGTCAATGTCAGAACAAAGGCTCAATATGCAGGACTTACAGTCCACTCAAGGTCTCTGAGTTTGACTTACGGATGGATTATTAAGCAAATTCAAAATAATCAATTAGGTCAACATAATATTAGGAATTATATTGGGCAAAACTTCAGAAAATTTTGTTAATTGATGGCTAAATAACTCTAATAGAAGTTTAATTTGTCATATCAAAATGTTCTCTTACTATTTTGGTCGTATCTTTGGCAGTTTAAACAAGTCAATAATAAATAATGAAAAATTTTCAGCATATTATGTGATTAAATGTGCATTAGTAATACAAATATTATTGTGATCTTATACAAGTAATTAATTTTAGGAAAAAACACCCTGGGAGAACATGAAATTTTACAATATTTAAAAAGATTGACATCATAAGTTTGATATATACGTTAAAAGAAAGAGCGAAATTTTATGATATTAACCTGTAGCAACATAAAACCGACAATCACCCATAATGGAACCAACAACCACACCCTACATAAACCAAATAGAGTTATTAATTTCACAAACACCTAGTAGATTTGAAACAGCTTCAAAATCACAACAGTTAATAAATTACCTTCCCGTCTGGGCAATAACAAATTGCTGTGACTATTTGTTTAGCATCTGTCCAATTCACAACACGACATGTTGGAATTTCCCAAATGCGAACTTTGCCATCTATAGAGCCACTAACAAAATATTTCTCATCCATGGGATTAAACTGAACGCAAGGCACTGCAATATGTCATCAAAAGGATAATTCGGCCATTGACTTTTAATGTAGATTATAAGAAGTTTAGTTCAAGGGGCATACATTTTAAAAAATAAAGAAAGCGCACCATAGTCACTATGAGCAAAAACTTTGAGGCAACCATCACACCCCAATTGCCACAATCGAACAGTTTTATCAACAGAAGATGATAACAAACACTGCAAGCAGCAATTATTCTCAATGATTTCCATTGAAAGATTCTCAATTGAAACTCGATACGAAGTAAACAAGTCTTTGGATTTAAGTCTACCTTATCTTTTGACCATGCAAGATCCAACACGTCGCCTTTATGACCATGGAACTCATGCAGTGCTTTCTCCGATACCTCGAAGACCTCCGGAGGAACAATGACATGAGCTGAATCTGAAGTTCCGCAAAAATTCATGGACCTGATATTTTTAAGACTGTCAGCATAAAGATTTGAATTCCTTGGACGTTCCATCACCTGCCATACTCTCACAACTCCATCTTCTCCGCCACTAGCTATATGCTCTCCATCTGGGCTAAACTTCATTGTCAGAATGGCTCCATTATGAGCCTTAAAATTTTGCCCCATATAAAGTGCAGAGAATTCCTTGGACTGCTTTCTATTTAAATGCACTTGAACTCGCTGAAATCTTGCCTTCGACCTCTCATCAGAATCATTGAGAGCTGAACCAGTTAAATAACCTTGCCTATCTACAATACATGCCATGGAACCCAATCGCCTCAACCACGCAAAGTTTTTCCTCATCGACGTTTTCTTTGGAATGCCTCTTAAAAAGCTACCATTTTGGTTTGAATCTCGTGCAACAAAGACCCCATCCTCTGAATTCTCAGTTCTTCGCTCAAATTGCTCGCCAGAGGATCTCCCCAGTGAGGTGCAAGCAACTTCTTCAAACCTCTCCGAAGAACATTTCCTAAAAACAGCACCATATTCTGTGGAATTGCTATCAAGGTCACCTACAATTGTATCATTTGTCATTAGCTCATCATCAGGATGAATGGGATCCAAACCCATGTACTTCATGAACTTGGCTCGCCTTTCCTGTATGCTACCTGGACTCCTGATCCAAACTTGGTATAGAGAATCATCATTCAACAACTTTACAGAATTCTCTTCTCCCAATGAGACGTGACTAGTCGCCGGACTACCAGGGCATGAATCAAATACCGAAGACAATTCCTCTCTGGAATCAGAGAATACATCCTCCCCCTCCTTACCTCTGAACATGGAATCACAAGCCATCATATTCTTTGAATACTCATGTGTTTTTGTGCTGTTAAAACTGGAACAATGCCCTCAATTATCTCCAAAGCAAAGGAAATAGAACAAATAAACAAAAAGAATAGAACTTTATGATAGTAGTAACCAAATCTAACACAGGCCCCAATCGGAGGCCGATGACGCTAGCTCCAAATCATCACTGAGGCCGACATTTTTATTGAAATTTCGGAGAACAAAGCTCGGATCGCAAATAGAAATTGATATATTTATATATATATCAATAATGCCTCGCAGGGATATACTGATCTTACCTGAACAACCATGACCTCTGGTCCTTCGATTGGTTGGGAATGGTGGGAAAGGATTCGAGCGAATAAACAAATAGGGGTTGGGGAAGTGGGGTTGACTCTCGATCTCGGTGATCGGACGGACCGAAAGCGATGTCTGTCCACCCTCTTCTTCCTTCTTCCTCTTCTGCTTCCTATCACGTTTTGCAGAGCGGCGTGATTACGAACGGCGGGAATCCCCGAGATTACCCCTGCGTCTTCGTTTTACGATTTTACTTTTTTATCTCGATGTAGTCGACTCTCGAGAGTTCTGTGGTAAGAACTCTTCCAGGCATCCTTCTTTAAAGTTCGTATGTTATACTTGGCCTCATACATGTTATGGTGACCTCATACAATAGTTATGGATCTGATCATTGATGTTAGAAGTGGAGGTAGAGGTAGAAGCTAAGTTATTATTTCTAACAGATGAGTTGGGTAGAAGAGATGTAGAGGTATGAGAAGAATATGTCATATAGATTTTGAACAAATAATCAATCTAGAAAGACATGAAGAGAGTTTCTTTTAGTGATATCTTAAACGTGTATTAAGCCTCATAGATTGACACATTATCCATTTGGTTAAGTAATGTAATATCATTCCTTGGACAATCTTTGATGGGAAAAGTATTTGCTTACAAAAAAGATGGAGCAAAGTCATCTCAAGTTGAAATTGTGCCTAGGATAGTTAATTTAACCACATCTTAGTTGTATCTAAAAGGTAAATGGAAACAAACTAAGTTTAATGGCATCATCAAACTCTCTAATGTACTTAAAGGTTGGACATACGCTGAGAAATTAGCTATATACAAGTGAACCTGCAAATTATGACTTCTAGGCCATTTGGATTAGTAGAGGCTTTAGCTCAAAATTGTCAGCTTGAATTATAAACATAAAGATGCTTTGCCCAAAGGTTTAACATATTCGCTCAATTATCTAGATTTGTCGTCTTCATTATGTTAGTTAGTTGTTGTTTGAGGTTGATTTTTTTCTTCTTTTTTTTTCATTCATAATTTTTTTAAAGTTTTTTTTTCTAGATTTGAACAACACTAATTTTATATTTTCTATTCTACACATACACCACATAGGACGTAGTTTTAAGCAAAAAATAATACAAATACAATAACAATAGTAATAGCATTGTGATGTTAGTGAGTTTTAAGCAAAAAACAATAACATACTATGCATTTCGCTTACTGAGAAATACATACATTTCTTTATTTAAACAGCAATAAGATCTTTATCCAAACCACCGTGGGACAAAACTTGCGAAATTTACATACATTCCAATCAATTCCTACGTATTTACATATCTGACACGTAAACTTCAAATTTTACATAAATACTACCTTAACTATGTATAAAAAAATGTAGTTCACTTTTTGAAAATTAAAGTAGTGACATCACAAAAATTATGATGATGATACTTTTGATATGATATGAAAATTTTGGGTGATATAAATGTTCAAAGTGAAGTTTGTATGTTAGATGTGTATATACGTAAGAATTATCTTGTATGTATGTAAATGCCCCTATATTTAAAAAATAAAATTTCATTTTTGTATGCTCTTAATATATATTTGTATTAAATTTTTTTTTATTTTTTATTAATTATTTTGCATAGATTTATTGAATTATTATGTATATTTGTATTATAAGAATATACAAAATAGATTGAATTGCTTGTAATATTATTTATTTTATCAATGATGGTAAATTTCACATTTTAATTTTGAATTATGTGCTATTTATTTAATTAATAAATTTGTATAATAAGCTTGCCCCCCTTAGAAAAATATGTTGGTTCCACCCCCACTTTTACTAGACATTTACAGGAGGATGTACAT